>NC_134530.1:50084720-50202220 GCF_050624435.1 Tenrec ecaudatus
TGGTGGTGGAGGTGGTGGTGGTGGAGGTGGTGGTGGAGGTGGTGGTGCAGGTGCAGGTGGTGGTGGTTGTGGGGGGTGTGGTGGTGGAGGTGGTGGTGCAGGTGGGGGTGGTGGGGGTGATGGTGGTGGTGGTGGTGGAGGTGGGGGTGGAGGTGGTGGTGGGGGTGGTGGTGGTGGAGGTGGAGGTGGTGGTGGTAGTGGTGGGGGTGGAGGTGGTGGAGGTGGTGGTGGTGGAGGTGATGGTGGTGGTGGTGGTGGTGGTGGAGGTGGTTGTGGTGGAGGTGGTGGTGGTAGTGTGGTGGTGGGGGTGGAGGTGGAGGTGGTGGTGGTGGTGGAGGTGGTGGGAGTTGTTGGGGTTGGTGGTGGTGGTAGTGGTGGTGGTGGAGGTGGTGGTGGTGGTGGAGGTGGTGGAGGTGGTGGAGGTGGTGGTGTTGGAGGTGGTCGTGGTGGTGGTGGAGGTGGGGGTGGAGGTGGTGGTGGGGGTGGAGGTGGTGGTGGGGGTGGAGGTGGTGGTGGTTGTGGTGGAGGTGATGGTGGTGGTTGTGGAGGTGGTAGTGGAGGTGGTGGTGGTAGTGGTGGTGGTGGGGGTGGTGGTGGTGGTGGGGGTGGTGGTGGATGTGGTGGTGGTGGTGGAGGTGGTGGTGGAGGTGGTGGTGTTGGAGGTGGTGGTGGTGGTGGGGGTGGTGGTGGTGGTGGAGGTGGGGGTGGAGGTGGTGGTGGGGGTGGAGGTGGTGGTGGTGGAGGTGGGGGTGGAGGTGGTGGTGGTCGTGGAGGTGGTGGAGGTGATGGTGGTGGTGGTGGAGGTGGCTGTGGTGGAGGTGGTGGTGGTAGTGGTGGTTGTGGGGGTGGAGGTGGGGGTGGTGGTGACGGTGGTGGTGGTGGAGGTGGAGGTGGTGGTGGTGGAGGTGGTGGTGGAGGTGGTGGTGGTGGTGCAGGTGCAGGTGGTGGTGGTTGTGGGGGGTGTGGTGGTGGAGGTGGTGGTGGTGGTGCAGGTGGGGGTGGTGGGGGTGATGGTGGTGGTGGTGGTGGAGGTGGTGGTGGTGGAGGTGGTGGAGGTGGTGGTGGTGGAGGTGGAGGTGGTGGTGGAGGTGGTGATGGTGGTGGTGGTGGAGGTGGTGGAGGTGGTGGTGGTGGAGTTGGTGGTGGTAGTGGAGGTGGTGGAGGTGGAGGTGGTGGTGCAGGTGGAGGTGGTGGGGTGGTGGTGGTGGTAGTGGAGGTGGTGGTGGTGTAGGTGGGGGTGGTGGGGGTGGGGGTGATGGTGATGGGGGTGGAGGTAGTGGGGGTGGTAGGGGTGGGGGTGGAAGCACGTTGGTTAAGATAGTACACTAAGAATGACAGAGCTGTGTTCAATGCAGGTGGCCACGCAAGCCAGCTCACCAAATACCAGGGCTCGCTTAGGGGAGACCCCAGGTCTTTTCAAGGGCAGGAGATAGGTCCCAAGACCATCTCTGAAACCCTGCACAAGCCCATAGCTTACACCTGCTTTGTGAATGCAGTCTTGTGGAAAGACTGGAGTTGCATCGGCCTCGTGAAATGACGCATTAACTCTGTAGGTTCCCGTCTCAATTAAAATTCCTAAGCAGAGTCACTGGTTCAGACCCCTTGCTGGCCAAAGGGCAGTACCACCCTATGGAGGTAGTCCAAATGTGTTAGCATCACTGGGCCGGGGGCTTTGAGCACATGGATGAATCACTCCCCCCCCCCCCCCGGATGAATCACTTTTTATCTAGTGTGTGCGTGTCAAAAAAAGTTTCCCCAACAAATGGCAGCTAGTTTTATGGGCGGACAACTAAGTTAGAGAAAGAGGTCGAAAGAAATGCCTATATCATTGATAATAAGGTTATAGTGGAGCTGAGTGTCAACCCTCAGACTCAAGGTCAGAGACCAGAAGAGACGTCTCATCATGAGGAAAGCACACAGGCTAGAGAAGTCGTGAGGGGACTGCCTCTCACGGCAGCACTGTCTCTACTTCCTTCAGGGACCTTACACAAGCCACTGCACACCCTTTGCTTGGCAGGGGTCCGTTTGTGAAAGGGGACCCCCTTTATGTTCCTTCTGAAGGAAGGACCCCTTGTAAGACTCTTCTGATAATTACTCCTGGTAATCAGATTCTCTCTCTAAAGGAATGAGTGTATGTACCTGCAAATGCTGTTTTACACTTGGTGTCAGGGAGTTCTCCTACTTCCTGGGACCCCCTACGGACCCCAAGGAAGCAATCTTTTAATACGCAATGGAAGAGTGGGATTCTGCATACTCCAGCTGCCAGCAAGGCTCAGGCTCGGCGACTCGCATACTCACATCGTCGGAGTGCGACTCTTCTGAGGCCTCCTTGTCCTCTTCTTCTCCTGGCTCTTCATGAGGGCTGGCTGGGGGATCTAGCAGGCAGGTTCCCTGGGGTATTTCCTCGCCCTCCGCTGTGTACACAAGCTCTTCCTGTGCCACCGTCTCGGAGTCCTCGTACTGGAAAGGCACATTGCCGTAACGCCGGGAGGAACCTGTCTTGGGGAACTGGAGCTGCAGCTGGGTGATGATTCGGGGGGGTAGGCGGCAGGCCCGGATGAACTCCAAAAAGACATGCAGGGGAGTGCCCACATTCCCGCTAGGCATCAGCACCGGTGGGTTCAGCTCAGGCAGCTGTTTGAGGTCAGCCAGGGTGAAGGCTTCACTCATGCCCTTCCGACTCTGCAGCTCTTTGCGGGTCCTGAACGGAAAGGAGTCCAAACCTTGGCAAAGGAAGAAGAGGAGATCTGGAAATCCAAAGCCTCCAGAGACACTTGGCCTGGAAATTGGCCAAGGTTTAAACCCTTTAGCCCAGGGGTCCCCAAACTTTCTAAACAGGGGGCCAGCTCTCTTTCCTTCATACCTGTTGGAGGGCCGGACTAGTTTGAAAAAAAACAAAACAACTATGAACAAATTCCTATGCATATTGCACTTATCTTATTTTAAAGTAAAAAAACAACCAGGGCAAAAACACCTGGCGGGCCGTATTTTGAGGACCCCTGATTTAGCTCAACACTGTTCTGTCCCTTCTAACTTTCAGAGTCCCCACCCCCTACCTCTCTGCTTCCTTTCTTGGCCAAACTCACCTAACAATTCCATGTCCCTTACCATAACCATGGACACACACGTTTCTCCAGGTCTGGTTCCAGCTGGGCCTGCAAGCCTAAATGCCACCTCCCCCCACCCCCCTAACCTCGCACCATGTGGTCCAGTCACACTGCATGATTTAATATGTCCTTAAAGTTTCAGGGTTTTTCACAGCTGTTTCTTTGCAAATGACTTAATAAATTGGGAAATGGAGAAAAACGGATCCCATACCAAGCTCTGAAGAGTTACCTTCACCCTAGTTTTCCACCTCAGAGAGTTTGTTACTCTTGTCTAGGTTGACTGGGGCAGATGTACACAATTTGTGGGTTGATACTTTTGTCTGGCCTTGGGCTGCTGTCTGCCCTATAGTTAGTTGGTCTATAGTGCTCGGCAGGGATTGGTTGATATACTTACACAAATTACATCATAATATCCAACTACACGAATTCAGTATCTCCATCTTACCAAAGAGGAGTTGGTCACAAAGAGGAGATTGGTCAGTTCTGACCCTAATGCGAGGTCAGAAACTGACCACACAAAAAAAGAATTAAAAGCTAGTGGAGTATTTCGACCAGCTTTTGGAAAGCCCCCTTGTATATGCAGCCCACCCCACACGACTAAGTTTTCCCCACGAAGGGGTGAGACGGTAGCAGGACTTAGGCAAGAAACGCCCTTGAGGGTTCCCGACCTTCCTCCAGGCCCAAATGGGAACACAAATCTGGTGGTGGCTCTGTTCTTCCTTACAGCCCTAGGCTCGCCGTGGCGGGGAGTCTGGCAGGCCTTGCCATGCTTTCTGATCCTGGGTTGGAGCCTGTTAATCCTGATTCCAAGCTGTGCTCTGTGACTTCTTTAAAAAAAACTACTGAGTACGGTCTGTGGATTCTGTGTGTCCACTGCAACAATTTCATTGGCCACCACACATTTGTTGCCTCAAATGCTAGTTTCTGGGTACATTTGACCTGCTGATTCTGAAAATGGCACCAGTATTCCCCTATCCGTTCTAGTTTTTGAAATACAGAACATATGTCATATATCACTCTTCACTCTGCTCACCCCGCCCCCCCCCAAAAAAAAAAATCAGGATATTTTAAAGTACTGTTAGGAGGTCTGAGCTAGAGGAAGTGCACGTGGACTTCGTTTCAAGTAGTTTGTGCTGTACTCAACACTTAGGTCCACTTCTATTTCACGTGACATCCTTTGATCCAAAGATGTATGGGCACAATACAAATTACATGAACTTGGAATTTTCCCCAAGTTATCACTGCATCTTCATTAGGAACTGAATAGCAGGTAGTTCCACTTGGTTATTTCAAGAAGGGACTAGAAATAAGTTACTATACTACAAATAAGGAGGCCTGATGGCACAGTGCAGTGGCCCTCAGCCTTCCTAATGCCTTGACCCTTTCATACAGCTACCCATGTTGTGGTGACCCCAACCATAACATTATTTTCATTGCTACTTCATAACTGTCATTTTGCTACTGCTATGAATTGGGAGACCCCTGTGAAAGGGTTGTTCGACCCCCAAGGGATCACGACCAACAGGTTGAGAACCATTGGCATAGTGGTGTTTGACTGCTCACCACAAGGTCTGCTCTTCAAGCCCACCAGTCACTCTGCGAGAGAAAGATGAGACTTTCGAATCCCATCAAGATTCACAGCCTCAAAAACCCACAGGAGACGTTCCACTCTGCCCCATAGTTCCTAATCGACTGAGTGGCACTGATTGAGATTCACACGTTCTAAAATCCAAAAAGGGTCTGTCAGAGTTCAAGCTCCTTTATTAAAATTAAAATGTCCCTGTCTTGTTATAAGATGGTACAATGACTTCACCTATGCGCAGAAACCCTTAAAAGCTAGAATCTTTTTCTTAGAAATTGAAAACAATTACCATAAATTATTCACTGTCTTGTATATGTTACAATGTGTTCTGAAATGTTTTTTGAGTAATCTGAAGAAACATTTAGATCTTCAAGTATGTATGAAAATGGCTACATCTCTTACATTTATGACACTCTAAATTGCTCTCCCATATACGTGCCTTTTCAGTGTCCCACGTTTGCAGTGTCCAGCTTGCAACCCCAGCACATACTGCAAGGTCTCCCAGACCAAAAGGGGAAACCCGCTGTCTCTCATCCATTCTAACTTAGCGTGACCCTGCAGAACAGAGAAGAATTGCCCCTGTGGGTCTCCAAACCAGTAAGTCCTTTAAAGGCTACAGTGACTGGTGGGTTGGAACCATTGACTTTATGATTAGTAGCTCAATGTGTAAACAAGGAGCCACAGCAGGTCCATCTATATACAGCTTCCCTTGGTGGCCCTTAGTACCTAATTCTTTTCAAACGTTTACCTTTTGTGTCTTATCTTGTAATGTGTAGGGTGATAGTTTATTGAATTAGTATAACTTAATAGATGAAAATAGGCACTCTGGTTGTATAGTGGTTATGGGATGTTAACTGCAAAGTCAGTAGTTCGAAACCCCCAGCCGCTCTGCAGGAGAAAGATGGGGCTTTCTACTCCCGAAAAGAGTTAGTCTTGGAAACCCACAAGGGCCCTTCTACCTAGGGGTCAGCATCGACTCCATGGCAATGAGTTTTAGTAGCTGAAAATATAGTGGGGCACTATTATCTAATAAACTGGAGTTGATACAGTATGTCCAATGAAGTGTTCTTAATCAGTGCCCCCAAATAACCCCAGGGGCAGGCCTAAAAACCAAGAAAATGTATTTGTCGTTGGGATGTGTTATTGAACCCTGAAGCAAAGTAGGCAGTGCAGTGAACGGAATAAAAGGCCTTAGAAAGGGTTAAAAGACGAGTGCAACGAATGTATAAGGGTGCTTTGCTCATTTGATGTATGCACAGATTGTGATAAGAGCCTTATGAGCCCCCATAAAAAGATTTAAAAAAAGAAAGAAAATGATTAGGGCAAAAAATGTACGGATGTGCTTTATACAATTGATGTATGTATATGTATATGTATGGATTGTGATAAGAGTTGTATGAGCCCCTAATAAAATGTAAAAAAAAATTAAAATTAAAAAAAAGAAAGGGTTAAAAACAAACGGTTGCAAAGTAGATGTCTGACCTCCACCTTACAGGCCTTGGGCTAATGTTGACTCGCATGATGCCCTGTGATGCACTGTGATGCACATACACTACCCTCCTCCCCACCCCCGTTCCCTAAAGATGCTTCCACTGCAGGAGCTGGAGGTGCAGTCTAATAATGTCGTTCCATACCTGATGCTTCGGTAGGGAGCCGAAGTCTGCGGATGCAACAGCGACCCGGTAGCAGAGTCCCCTGAGAATCCACCCACGGGCGGCCTGAGTACATGCGGAGGAGCTCCTGGGCCCGCGCCGCCCCGCGTACCGAGATGACACAGCAGCAGGTGTGGGTCTGAACCTGGGCCGAGTCCCGGCAGGGGAGCGCGGGGGCATCGGAAGCTGGAGGCTGCGCCAGACTCGCGCCCGCGGCATCGGCGGGCGCTGGAGCCGGGCGGGGAGCAGCCTGAGAAGAGGCGCGCTCCGGCCGGTGCCGATAGTGGAAACAGAGGAAGCCGCCGCCGCGCCGCTCCCGGAACTGGCTGAAGTAGCTCCGGAGGTGGGCCGAGCGCAACTCCGCAGGAATGCCGCTCACCACCAAGTAAAAGCTCTCCTCCTCCTCCGCCTCGCCGGGCGCGGCCATCTTGGGCCGTCACGTGACAGGCTGGAGCCAGCTCTCGCGAGAAGACGCGAGCGGTGCGACGCTTCCGGTGTCGTCTCATCACGAAGCAGACGATTGGTTCTCCGGCGTTGTTTGGGGTTGCAACCCGGACCTGGGAAACATCCGGGCACCCAGCGGGAAGCCGATGTGGACAGCGAGCTCGACTGCGAAGAGAGATTGTAAAATTGTGTCGTAAAGGTCTAGTGAGGATCAGCTGAGGAGCCGACGGGAGGGGCAAGGCCTAGGATTAGCTGTTAGCTATTTCCCCGACCAAGTTCTTCATTTCCGCGCTTTTGTTGTTCGGCCATTTATTCTTCCAAAAACATAATCGACAAACTCCCAGGAAACAGGAAAAAGGCAAACAATTAAACAGAAAAACCGAAAACATCTCAAAAATAAACGTGCGCGTTCAGTTAACAACGAAAAGCTTCGACGTCGCAATGAGAAGTAAAAACACGGAACGAAGGTAGAACCGCGACAAAGAACGTGAAGAAGCTTTATTACGGTAGAGAAAGAGCTCCCTGAAGGGGAAGGGAGAGCAGAGAAAGGGTCGGAGCATCCTGAGCTCCCGGGCGGGTTCCACATCCCAACGAGTTAGGTCAGGGAAATCGCACTTGTCAGCGGGGTGAAGGGTAGTTGTAGGATTTGGGTCAGGGAAATATGCAAATGAGGTGAAGAGAGCTGATGGCGCTTGTGCTGATAAGGAGCAGGGAGGCTCCCTGCAGCTGCAGCTGCAGCTGCAGAGTGTGAGCCTTTCCCAGACCAGCTTCTTGGAATGTGGGGGAAGAGGCTGCACAGTCCAGCGCTGGCCTTGGGAGGCGGGGGAAGGTGCTACACAGACCAGACTCAGCCCAAACAGTTAA
Source organism: Tenrec ecaudatus (assembly GCF_050624435.1). Taxonomy (NCBI): domain Eukaryota; kingdom Metazoa; phylum Chordata; class Mammalia; order Afrosoricida; family Tenrecidae; genus Tenrec; species Tenrec ecaudatus. Next base: position 50,092,370 of record NC_134530.1, read on the forward strand.
TAATCAAGGAAGTGCAATGAGACACATCACATTCTCCCGACTGGCCAAAATTTAAAAAGTCATCAAGTGGCAGTGACGATGGAGGAGAAACTATGCCCCGTTATTGGTGAGAGTGCTAACTGGAGCAACCATTTGGAAAATATTTTGGCATTATCCAGTAAAACTTAAGATACACATATCTCTGACCACCATGTTTTTCAGAAGACATGTATGTATGAGGAGCCCTAACCTCAAGGTATACAGTTTGAAACCACCAGGCGCTCTGCAGGAGAAAGATGAGGCTTTCTACCTCTCTAAAAAGTTACGGTCTTGGAACTGCCCACAGGGCAGCTCTACCAGTAGAATCGACTTGATGACACTTGAGTTTGGTTTTTCGGTTTGTGCGTACGAGTGTTCACCGTTGTATTTGTAATGGCAAAAAAAAAAAAAAAGAAAGTCACAAAATACAGAGACCCCATTTTATAAAGTTCAAAAATGCAAACTAAAAGGATTTGTTGTTGTTAGATACCATCAAGAGGGCTCCAGCTCACAGTGACCCAAATAGAACAGAACAAAAGGAGCACTGCTGGTCTGTCACCACCATCCTTATCAGCATCACCACGTTTGAGCCCCTTGTGTTGTGAGGAGAGGATGGGTCCCACACAAATCATCACAGGTCCAGTAGACACAACTGTACAGCAATTATAAGTAAAAGTTATAGTAAAGTCATAGAGAGCATGATAAGTAGAGGAGAGATTGGAATAATGGAATCAGACACAATTCATAGTAGCATGTTCACCTCAGCCCCGCTTGGTGGTCCTCATGGGGGGAGCCCAGCCATGAGAGCAGGAGAGCGCCTCCGGATCTGAGAACTGGAGGGAGCCACTGGAGCAAGAGCAGGAGAGCACCCACTTTATTGCTAAGGGTTATATCTCATTAGGGGGATATGATTACAGGTAACCACACGTCATAGGAAGGGGCAGTACAATAGGCATACACATCGTAGGAAGGGGATGTATGATAGGCATAAGCGTGACAGGAAGGGGATGAGCTAGGGGTGTGCCTACAGGAATGGGAAGGTCTAGGGGTATACATGTGACAAGATGGGCGGACCCTAGATTCATGATGTCAGCCTAACCTTGGTCATCCTAGGGCGGGAGTGGGCCCTATTTGTTATGGGATAAACAGTGGTGTCTGCTTGGTCTAGATGGCTGATAACTCTTAGGGAGAATGATCCCTGATCTATTCCTGATGACCTCCAAGTGTATAGTCATTCACAAGAAGCTAAGTTTGGCATATATTTGGGGGAGACAGCGTGGGAGAACTCCTTCTGTTTCCCACATTGTGTCCATCCTTTGCCTTGAGTAGCTCTCTCTTTTTAATTGACCCTCTATATTTCCAAGCATAATGTTCTCTTCCAGCGCCTGGAAGACATGATTAAGTAAAAGAACTCAACAGACAATTTCAAGGGACAGCTTGAGAAGACAAAGTAAAGCATTATAATGTGCAAAGCCCTAGAATTAGAAATCCAAAAGAGAAGAATACGTCTGCTTATCTCAAACAAAAAAACTGAAAAAAAAATTCAAGTATCAAGTTGCAATACTGAAGGATTCTATGGGCAAACTATTGAACAATTGAGGACATATGAAAAGAAAATGGAAGGACTATAGAGTCACTATACAAAAAAATATTGATCAACAGTCATTTCAGCAGACCCCTATATGATCAAGAACCTATGATCTTGAAGGAAGAAGTTCAAGCTTCCCTGAAGGTGTTAGGGAAGAACAAAACTCAAAAAACAAAGAAAGCCCACTGCTATCAAGCCAATCCTGACTCAGGACAACCTTAGAACTCACACTGTGACTTTCTGAGACCGTAGCTCTCTGTGGGGGTAGAAAGCCTCTTCTTTCCCCCACAGAGCAACTCGTAGTTACAAAGTGCTAACCTTGTGGTTAGCAGCCCAACATGCAACCACCACACCACCAGGGCCCCAGGGAAAAGCAAGTCTCCGGGAATTTATGGAACACCAGTCGAAGTGTTTTAGTAAGCTGATGGAGCACTGGGGCACTCACTAGTTTATGCCAAGAAATTTGGTAGACAACTACCCTGGCAATCAATTGGAAAAGATGAATAGTTTTGTTATTTCTAAAAAGGTAACCTAACAGAAAGTGAAAGTTATCAAGCAACACCATTAATAGCATAGTTAAATGAAGTTATCCTGAAGGTAATTTTTTTAAGTGCTTGCACTAATAAGCCAATCGGGAGTTGCCAGAAATTCAAGCCAGCTTCAGAGGAGGGCAGAGCGTGAGAGAGCGCATTGCTGGCATCAGATGGGTCGTGGCTAAAAGCAGAGAACGTCAGGCTGTTTGTGTCCTATTAGCTACCCGAACGCATTCAGCTGAGCGATAGTAACAATCTGTGGATACAATGGAGAAGAAGGAGCCTTCGGCACACATCATCGTGCTCAAGCTCAGGTTACAGCAGGAGGACGAGTCAGTCGTTCAAACCGAGCAAGGCAATGCGCGTGGTTTACCACGAGAAAAGCTGTGCGTCCTTTCACCATATTTGTTCAACCTGGCTGCTGAGCCAGTAACCCGAGTAGCTGCATTATATGAAGAAGAACCTGGCATCAGGGTTGAAGGAAGGCTGATTAGTAACCTAGGTTATACAGGTAAAACACAATCTTGCTTTTTGAAATTAAGGAGGACTTGAAGTACTTGCTGATGAAAATCAAAGACTGCAGCCTTTAGTGTAAATTGCAACTTAATGTAATGAAAACAAAAATCCCATGGAAGAAGCACACCAGCCTGTGTGATCATGAGGTGTCGATGGGATCAGGTATCAGGCATCAAAGACCCAGAACAAAAAATCCTATCAATGTGAATGAGGGGGAGCATGGAGTGAAGACCTAAAGCTCATCTGTAGACAATTGGACATCCTCTGTCAGAAGGGTCATAAGCCAGTCAGGGTGCAGTACAGCACCACTGAAACATACAACTTCCCTCTAGTTCTTTAATGCTTCCTCCACTCTCACCCCCCACTATCATGACTCCCATTCTACCTTACAAATCTGGCTAGACTAGAGCATGTACACTGGTATAGATAAGAGCTCTGGACACACAGAACCCAGGATAGATAAACCCCTCAGGACCAATAATGAGAGTAATGATACCAGGAGGATAAGGGGAAGGTGAGGGGAGAAAGGGGGAACTGATCACAATGATCTACATATAACCCCAGGGGGACAGACAACAGGAAAGTGGATGAAGGGAGACAGCAGTCGGCATAAGACATGAAAAAAAAATTATTAAGTGTTCATGAGGGAGGGAGGGTGGGGGAAGGGAGAAATTAGTTGATACCAAGAGCTCAAGTAGGGAGAAAATGTTTGGAAAATGATGATGGCAACATATGTACAAATGTGCATGACAATGAATGGATGGATGGATTGTGATAAGAGCTTTAAGAGCATCCAATAAAATGATTTTTTAAATCCTCACAAATTGACTAATATAAATCACAATAAATGGAAATAAAGAAAGAAGTTATCAATCCTATGGAAGTAGCAGTCACGAAACCCAACACAATGGTGCATTGGACAAATCTTCAGGAGACCGCTTTAAAGTGTCAAGATGGAAGTAGCAGTCACGAAACCCAACACAATGGTGCATTGGACAAATCTTCAGGAGACCGCTTTAAAGTGTCAAGATGGAAGTAGCAGTCACGAAACCCAACACAATGGTGCATTGGACAAATCTTCAGGAGACCGCTTTAAAGTGTCAAGATGGAAGTAGCAGTCACGAAACCCAACACAATGGTGCATTGGACAAATCTTCAGGAGACCGCTTTAAAGTGTCAAGATGGAAGTAGCAGTCACGAAACCCAACACAATGGTGCATTGGACAAATCTTCAGGAGACCGCTTTAAAGTGTCAAGGAGCAAAAATGTCACTTTGAGAATTCAGGTGTGCCTGACTTCGACCATGCTATTTTCTTTCTTTCTGTTAAAAAATGTAAATCCTTTTATCGGGGGCTTGTACAACTCATCACAATCCACACATAGGTCCATTGTGTCAAGCACTTTTCTAGATTTGTTTCCCTCATCATTCTCAAAACATTTGCTTTCTACTTGAACCCTTGGTATCAGCTCCTCATTTTTCCCCTCCCTCCCCGCTCCCCCCTCCTCCATGAACTCTTGATAATTTATAAATTATTATTATTTCATCATATCTTACATTGTCCAACGTCTCCCTTCACCCACTTCTCTGCTGTCTGTCCTTCACCCACCTTCTCTGCTGTCTGTACCCCAGGGAGGAGGTTATATGTAGATCCTTGTAATCTGTTTCCCCTTTCTCCCTCACCTTCTCTGCATCCTCCCTGTATCGCCACTCTCACCACTGGTCCTGAGGAGTTCATCTGTCTTGGATTCCCTGTATTTCCAGTTCCTGTTTGTATCAGTGTACATCTTCTGGTCCAGCCAGATTTGTAAGGTAGAATTGGGATCATGATAGTGGGGGGAGAAAGCATTCAAGGACTAGAGAAAAATTGTATGTTTCATCATTGCTACACAGCACCCTGACTGGCCTGTCTTCTCCCTGTGAGCCTGGGATGTCCAGTTGCCCACAGATGGGGCCCCGAGTCCCCATTCTGCACTCCCCCTTATTCACAATGCTATGATTTTTTTGGTCTTTGATGCCTGATACCTGATCCCTTTGACGCCTCAAGATCTCACAGGCTGGTGTGCTGGTTCCATGTGGGCTTTGTTGTTTCTCAGTTAGATGGCCACTTGTTTATCTTCAAGCCTATAGGACCCCAGCCTCTATATCTTTTGATAGTCAGGCACCATCAGCTTCCTTCACCACATTTGCTTATGTACCTGTGAGATAGTTTATTGTGCCAGCCTGGCCGATAAATACAAGTGGGATTAATTGAAATGCCTCGGGGAGCCTCGTCTTTCTTGTCTCTTCCTCTTTGATTATCGGACCAGTGTGTGGCTGCCTTGCTTGTTCTGTGCCTCAATTTAAAGGCTACACTACCTGTGGGACACATAGCCGGTGGACTGTGTCACTGTAAGTTGAGGTCCCTTTAAGCCACACGGTTGGAATGTTCATCTCTGGAGCTGGGGACCAACAGTTGGTGACAGTTGGTGACCTGCCTTGCTGTTTGCTGCCTGGATATATATATCTATATATCTATATCTATATATATATATATATCCCCAGCTCTCTCTACAGAGGAGGAACTGGCGGCCCTCAAGACTTAAAAGACTGCTTGTGTTGCACAACTTTCTCAGGGAGTTGTACTGCTTTATAATTTAACTGGTCATTTCTTGTATTATATATCTATCTATCTGTATATAATTTAACAGTTCATTTCTTGTGTTATATATCTATCTTTATACATATATACATATATATAGAAAATTACTAGCAATCTGGTTTTGTCTCTCTAGAGAACCCTGTCTAACACAGTTTGGTACCAGGAGTGGGGTGTTGAAGCAGCATTATTGGTGCTGTTAAGACTAATCAGGTTGGAGAGCCAATTTAAGAAACCCATATTTATGGTTTTATTTCTCTAGAAGTACGCATACCAAACTGTGATGAGATGCTGCTTAAAGGAGAGACTCTGAGTGATCGTATGTTTGATATTTTCCAGGAGTTTTGTAAGGATGACAAGCATAGGGAAGCTGGTTGGCTGGTCCTTCTTACAATGGAAAGTGTTATTAAGGAAAGGGATGATCTCAGAGCCTCAGAAGCATGCCTCAGGTGCAGACTAACAGATTTGAAAACTTCCATGTGTGCCACAAAGGAGAGCCTTCTATCCTCTAGTAAAAGAGCTGCCATTGCTGAGAACCAGGTCCAGAGTCTCATTATACATGTGGCTGAATTACAATAGCAGCTGAATTGCAGATCTGGAGTAGTGTCTGAAGCCAAAATAAGGGCATTAATTGGGAAAAGTTGGGACCCTGAAACATGGGATGGGAACATACAGGCTGATGATACAGAAGAGGAGGATATTGAGCCCTTAGAAACATCTGAGCAGATTAGCCAAACTATTCAAGTTGATATGCCAGGTAGGGCTGCATCTGTAGCATTTCCTGAGGAAGAAGCCTTACAAGATATTGCTGAGAGCACCCAGGAAACACCCTCACCACCCATTATTTCCGCTAGACCTGTCACTAAAATTAAGTCTCAGAAAGCTCCTAAAGGTGAGGTTGAGATGATTACCTAAGAAGAAGTGCGCTATACTCGTAAAGACCTGCTCAAGTTTTCAAATACACACAAGCAGAAGCGTGGGGAATATCCCTGGGAATGGTTATTAAGGGTGTGGGATACTGGTGCACTAAACGTAATATTAGACTGATCTGAGTTTCTGGATATGGGACCCCTAAGCACAGACTCTTCTTTCAATGTCTGTGAGAGGCTAAAAAAAGATCTAATTCTTTATTTGGTTGGTTCAATGAAGCATGGACTGCCAGATGGCCTAGATTAGACCAACTTGAAGTACCTGACCTACCTTGGTACACTGTAGAGGAAGGCATCCAAAAGCTTAGAGAAATTGGTATGTTAGAATGGATCTATCAGGATATTCCCATAGATCCAAAAAGGGGGTGTCCTGAGGACATACCCTTTACCACAACCATAAGGAACAAGTTTGTGAAGTGAGCCCCGGCATCTCTGAAGACTCCTGTAATTGCTATTTTATGTACACCAGGATTAACAGTGGGCACTGCCCTAAGCGAACTCTGACATTTGTCCACAATGGGGCTGATTGGTCCCCATGATGGTAGAAGGCAGGTGTCAGCACTGAATCAACAGAGACAGAGTGGGCGTGGTTATAATAGACAACAAGTTTTCAATAGTAAAGCAATCAGTCTCGTGTGGAATTATGGCATTGGCTACTTAGCCACGGTGTCCTTAGGAATGAAATAGATGGGAAGCCTACTAAATATTTACGTGATCTATACAGGTGAAAGAATGGTAGATCAGGTGAACAGCAGACTAGACAGTCATGACCGCTCAATCAATTCCCAGACCTGAGCCAGTTTACAGACCCACAACCCCTTGAAATAGAGGGAGGCCGGTTCCCTTTGAAGGAGGACCCTGCTACATCACTGCAGGTTTATACTGTTAGTCTTTCTTCTAGCCTTCCCCAAAGGGACCCGCAGCCTTCCACAAGAGTGACTGTTCATTGGGGGAAAGGAAATAATCAAACTTTTAAGGGATTACTGGACACTGGGTTGGGACTGACACTAATTCCAGTAGACCCAAAGTGTTTGAAGGCCCACCAGTCAGAGTGGGGCTTATGGAGGTCAAGTTATCAATGGAGTTTTAACTCAGGTACGCCTCACTGTGGGTCCAGTGGGTCCCCGGGCCCATCCTGTGGATATTTCCCCAGTTCCAGAATGCATCATTGGAATAGACATACTTAGTAACTGGCAGAATCCCCATATTGGATCCCTGAAATGTGGAATAAGGGCTATCATGGTAGGAAAGGCCAAGTGGACACCATTAGAACTGCCATTACCTAGGAAAATAGTAAACCAAAAGCAATACCGCATTCCTGGAGGGATTGCAGAGATCAGTGCCACCACCAAAGACTTGAAAGATGCAGGGGTGGTGATTCCTACCACATCCCCATTCAACTCACCTAGTAGGCCTGTAAAGAAGACAGATGGATCCTGGAGAATGACAGTGGATTATTGTAAACTTAACCAGGTGGTGACTCCAATTGAAGCTGCTGTACCAGATGTTTGAGCAAATTAATACTTCTCCTGGTACTTTGTATGCAGCTATTGATCTGGCTAATGCCTTCTTCTCCATACCAGTCTCAAAGGACCACCAGAAGCAGTTTGCCTTCACCTGAGAGGGGCAACAATGTACTTTCTTTTTTTTTTCCTTTTTTTTAAATTTTAACAATTTATTGGGGCTCATACAATTCTTTTCACAGTTCATACATATACATACATCAATTGTATAAAGCACATCTGTACAGTCTTTGCCCTAATCATTTTTTTCTCTTTTCTTCTTTTACATTTTATTAGGGACTCATACAACTCTTACCACAATCCATACATATACATACATCAATTGTATAAAGCACATCCATACATTCCCTGCCCCAATCATTCTCAAGGCATTTGCTCTCCACTTAAGCCCCTTGCATCAGGTCCTCTTTTTTTACCCCCCCCTCCCTCCCCATTCCCCCCTCCCTCATATGCCCTTGGTAATTTATACATCGTTATTTTGTCATATCTTGCCCTATCCGGAGTCTCCCTTCCCCCCTTCTCTGCTGTCCCTCTCCCAAGGAAGAGGTCACATGTGGATCCTTGTAATCAGTTCCCCCTTTCCAACCCACTCACCCTCCACTCTCCCAGCATCGTCCCTCACACCCTTGGTCCTGAAGGTATCATCCACCCTGGATTCCCTGTACCTCCAACCCTCATATGCACCAGTGTACAGCCTCTGTCCTATCCAGCCCTGCAAGGTAGAATTCGGATCATGGTAGTTGGGGGGAGGAAGCATCCAGGATCTGGGGGAAAGCTGAGTTCTTCATCGATACTACCTCACACCCTAATTAACCCATCTCCTCTCCTAAACCCCTCTATGAGGGGATCTCCATTGGTCGACACTTGGGCCTTGGGTCTCCACTCTGCACTTCCCCCTTCATTTAATATGATATATATATACATACATATATACATATATACATATATACATATACACATATATACACATACATACACACACATATCTTTTTTTTTTTTTTGCAAGATGCCTTATACCTGGTCCCTTGGGCACCTCGTGATCGCACTGGCCGGTGTGCTTCTTCCATGTGGGCTTATTTGCTTCTGAGCTAGATGGCCGCTTGTTCACCTTCAAGCCTTTAAGACCCCAGACACTATCTCTTTTGATAGCCGGGCACCATCAACTTTCTTCACCACATTTGCTTATGCACCCATTTGTCTTCAGCGATCCTATCATGGAGGTGTGCAGTCAATGATATGATTTTTTGTTCTTTGATGCCTGGTAACTGATCCCTTTGGGACCACTCGATCACACAGGCTGGTGTGTTCTTCCATGTGGACTTTGTTGCTTCTGAGCTAGATGGCCGCTTGTTTATCTTCAAGCCTTTAAGACCCCAGTCACTATCTCTTTTGATAGCCGGGCACCATCAGCTTTCTTCACATTTACTTGTTCACCCACTTTGACTCCAGCCGTTGTGTCGGGAGAGTGAGCATCATAGAGTTCCAATTTAATAAAAGAAGGTATTCATGCATTGAGGGAGTGTTTGAGTAGAGGCCCAAGGTCCTTCAGCCACCTTAATACTTGACCTATAAATATAGACACATAGATCTATTTCCCCATCCTCCTATATATATTTGCATGTACATGTCTTTGTCTAGACCTCCATGAATGCCCTTTGACTCCTAGCTCTTTCCTCCATCTCCCTTGACTTTCCAACAATGTACTTTCACAACTCTCCCCCAGGGGTATATAAACTCTTCTGCCCTGTGCCATAATTTAGTCCAAAGGGACCTTGACCACCTGTCTATCCCACAAAATGTCACACTGGTCCATTATATTGATGACATTATGCTGATTGGACCCACTAAGGAGGATGTATCAAAGACTCTGGATTTATTGGTACAATATCTGCGTACAAGAGGTTGGGAAATTAACCCAATGAAGATTCAGGTACCCTCCACATCAGTAAAATTTCTAGGAGTCCAGTGGTGTGGGGCATGTCGAGATATTCCTACTAAAGTGAAGGATAAGCTATTGCATTTAGCTCCCCCAACGACTAAAAAAGAGGCACAATGCCTAGTGGGTCTCTTTGGATTTTGGAGGCAACATATCCCTCACTTGGGTGTTCTACTTCGACCTATTTATCAAGTGACATGAAAAGCCTCCATTTTGAGTGGGGCCCAGACCAAGAAAAGGCTCTTCAACAGGTTCAGGCTGCCGTGCAAGCTGCTTTGCCACTGGGACCATATGATCCAGCTGACCTGATGGTGCTAGAGGTCTCAGTTGTAGATAAAGATGCAGTGTGGAGTCTTTGGCAGACCCCTATTGGTGAATCACAGCATAGACTGTTGGAATTTTGGAGTAAAGTCTTGTCATCCTCTGCAGACAACTACTCCTCCTTTGAAAAACAGCTGTTGGCCTGTTACTGGGCCGTGGTGGAGACTGAACGCCTCACCATGGGCCACCAAGCCACCATGAAGCCTGAATTACCTATCATGAACTGGGTATTGTCTGACCCACGTAATCATAAAGTTGGACGTGCGCAGCAACACTCCATTGTTAAATGGAAGTGGTATATACGAGATCGGGCCAAAGCAGGACCTGAAGGAACAAGTAAGCTGCATGAAGAAGTGGCCCCAATGCCCACAGTCTCCACTCCTGTCACATTGCCTCCTTTCTCCCAGTCTGCACCTATGGCCTCCTGGAGAGTTCCTTACCACACTTTAAGTGAAGACCAAAAAAGTCATGCTTGGTTTACGGATGGCTCTGCACGATATGCAGGTGCCACTCGTAAGTGGACAGCAGCAGCACTGCAGCCCCTTTCTGGGATCTCCCTAAAGGACGGTGGTGAAGGGAAAGCTTCCCAAAGGGCAGAACTTCGTGCAGTGCACCTGGCCATTCAGTTTGCATATAAGGAAAAGTGGCCAGATGTGAGATTATATACTGATTCATGGGCTGTGGCTAATGGGTTGGCTGGATGGTCAGGGAATTGGAAGGACCGTGATTGGAAAATTGGTGACAAGGAGGTGTGGGGAAGAGGTATGTGGATAGAACTCTCTGAGTGGGCCAAGAAAGTAAAGGTAATTGTATCTCACGTGAACGCTCACCAAAGGATTACCTCTGAGGAGGAGGACTTTAATAATCAAGTGGATAAGATGACACGCGCTGTGGAGACTGGTCCTCCTCTTTCCTCTGCCACCCCTGTTATCGCCCAATGGGCACATGAACAAAGTGGACATGGCGGCAGGGATGGAGGTTATGCATGGGCACAGCAACATGCACTTCCACTCACCAAGGCTGACTTGGCCACTGCCACTGCTGAGTGTCCCATTTGCCAGCAGCAGAAACCAACATTAAGTCCAAGATATGGGACAATTCCTTGGGGGAGATCAACCAGCAACTTGGTGGCAGGTTGATTACATAGGACCACTTCCATCATGGAGGGGACAGCGTTTTGTTCTTACTGGAATAGACACCTACTCTGGATATGGATTTGCCTTCCCTGCACTTGATGCTTCTGCCAAAACTACTATTCGTGGACTCACAGAATGCCTCATCCACCAGCATGGCATCCCACATAGCATTGCTTCAGATCAAGGAACTCACTTTACAGCAAATACAGTGTGGCAATGGGCCCATTCCCATGGAATCCACTGGTCGTATCATGTTCCTCATCATCCTGAAGCTGCCGGCTTGATAGAATGATGGAATGGGCTCCTAAAGACAATTACAGCGCCAACTAGGTGGCAACAACTTGCGGGGCTGGGGCAATGTTCTCCAGGAAGCTGTATACGCTCTAAACCAGTGGCCAATATATGGTGCTTTGTCTCCAATAGCCAGAATTCATGGGTCCAGGAACCAAGGGTTGGAAGCTGGAGTGGCACCACTCACTATTACTCCTAGTGATCCCCTTGCAGCAATTTTGCTTCCTGTCCCAGCAACCCTGTGTTCCTCAGGCCTGGAGGTCCTGGTCCCGAAGGAAGGAACTCTCCCACCTGGAAACACAGCACGGATTTCTCTGAACTGGCAGCTGAGAATGCCCCCTGGGCACTTTGGGCTTCTCATGCCTTTGGATCAACAGGTCAGGAAGGGTGTCACTGTACTAAGTGGTGTGATTGATCCTGATTACCAAGGAGGAATTGGACTGGTGTTACATAATGGAGGTAAAGAAGAGTATGTCTGGAATCCAGGAGATCCCATAGGCCGACTCTTAGTGTTACCATGCCCTGTGATTAAAGTAAATGGTAAGTTACAGCAACTCAATCCTGACAGGACATGTAATGACCCAGACCCCTCAGGAATGAAGGTCTGAGTCACCCCGCCAGGCCAAAAACCACAGCCAGCTGAGGTGCTTGCTGAGGGCAAAGGTAATACAGAATGGGTAGCAGTAGAAGGCAGTTCTACCTATCAATTATGACCACGTGATCAATTGCAAAAAAGAGGTTTGTAATTGCAATGTATTTTCTTTATATGTGCTTATTGCATATCTTTCATTTGTTCAGGTATGGCATATCAGATACATTTGAACTCAATGTGTTTTCATTTATATGTATGATAGATGATTGATGATAAGTATAAGTTTGATTTCATCAATGTCCGGAAATTATATAAGTATATATGGCTAAAGAATTGTGTACAGGTGCCAGGATGGCGAGGGGTGGATTGCGATAGTTTATTGTGCCAGCCTGGCCGATAAACACAAGTGGGATTAATTGAAGGATGGAGAGATAAATGCCTCGGTGAGCCTCGTCTTTCTTGTCTCTTCCTCTTTAATCATCGGACCAGTGTGCGGCTGCCTTGCTTCTTCTGTGCCTCAATTTAAAGGCTACACTACCTGTGGGACGCATAGCCGGTGGACTGTGTCGCTGTAAGTTGAGGTCCCTTTAAGCCCACACGATTGGAATATAGATCTCTGGAGCTGGGGACCGACAGTTGGTGACCTGCCTTGCTGTTTGCTGCCTGGGTGGAGATATATATATATCCACCTCTCTCTACAGAGGAGGAACTGGTGGCCCTCAAGACTTAAAGGACTGCTTGTGTCGCACAACTCTCTCAGGGCAGTGAGTTGCACTGAGCCATTTGTACTGCTTTAACTGTATAATTTAACTGTTTAACTTTAACTGTATAATTTAACAGTTCATTTCTTGTGTTATATATCTATCTTTATAAATATATATAGAAAATTACTAGCAATCTGGTTTTGTCTCTCTAGAGAGCCGTGTCTAACAAAACCCCCTTTGTCTTCAGCGATCTCGGACCAAGCTATTTTCATGTGCCTGTGAACACGGCATCAGGGGTCAGAGTGCAGGGAAAGGAATGCATTTGAACTGTGGCGCGGGTGGGAAATACCGAAAGTACTGTGGACCGCCAGAAGACCCGGAAATCTGTCAGAGGACAAGCAGGCTGTGACTCAGAAGTGAGGATGTGTGAGAAACTCACATGTTATTCCCGCAGATTCTCCACAAACAGCTAGGCTGCCTCCAAGTGAATCCATGTTGATCTGTCTCCCTGGAGACGCAGACGGTCTTTGCGGGTGCTAGGTCTCCTCACCTGTGAGCTCAGGGACTTGACTGTGAGTAGCACCCACGTTGTGATGCATGCAACTCCTGAATATGCATGACTAATGGCGATCTGTGAAAGCCCCCAAATAATAAAGACGCTCTCTCTCCAGCCCTGTCCCTCTCCTCCAGTGCTCCTTCCCTGCTTCCTCTCCCTCTCGATCTCCCCTCTCCTCCGTCTGCACTGTGAGACTTGGCTGATGAGATCATGGCCGTCCAGGAGATGAGCATGATGCCATGAAATGTGTGGACTCCTCTATTTTATCTTCTCTCGCTCTTATTCTCTATGGCTTTACTATTATCTTTAAATATCATAACCGTACAATTGTGCCTACCGGACCCGTGACAGGGTGAGGGGCTGGCTTCCCTCACAAGGACGGTGGGGCTTCGACTCTCAGCCTTTGGACATGCTCTCTGGAGAGGCGTGGAGAGTTTCAGTAGAAGGGAGCATGCTTAGGAAAGAAGAGGTCAGTGAAAAAGAGGAAGACCAGGTGGCGGCAAGAGTGGCTTCAAACACGGCAACAGGTAGGAGGATGGCTGGGGACCTGGCAGTGGTTTGTTCTGTTGGCCGAAGGGTTGGCTAGGAGTCCGAACAGACCCCAAGGCACCAATAACAACAACATGATGATAAGAGGCAGGATTAGTGGCAGGTATGTTAATGAGGCAGGAGACAAGCTCCAGGATTCACGTGTATCTCCAGTCACTTTCTTTTGAGGCCTGATAGAGGCTGTTAGCCAGCAGAGATCAGAAGAAGCTCCTATGGACAAAGAAGAAGAGGCAGCAGTGAAGTGTGTCCTTGGCCTTGGAGTCCCTGTATTGAGAAACTCCTGGGCCCAATGGAACACTGAGGACCCAGCAAAGGCAGAGAGCGCCCCTGGAGCCGGTGCTCTGCATTGGGATGTCTAGCTCCTGCAGTGAGAGCTTACATTTCTGTATATATATATCTGAGGCACACTCACGCTTTAGGTTTTATGGGATGGCAGGTGAGGTGTAGGCCTTAGTTGTTCTCCAGTTGCCCCTCCCTGACTTTTTAAAATGCAACATACCATAGTATTGAAAAGGCATCGGCTCTGAAGACAGACCACTTGAGTTGAAATTCTGCCCAGTGTTAGCCATGTCATCTTTAGCAAATTACTTGACGGTGCCTCAATTTCTTCGCCTATAACATGGAGGTAAGAATAGTACTAAGGACTCATAGTGGTGAAAGCTAAATAACACAATCTATCTAACTGGGTTTTTTAAAAATCATTCTGTTAGAGGCTCATGCAACTCTTTTTACAATCCGTACATACATCGTTTGTGTCCAGCACATTCGTACATATGTTGCCATCATCATTCTCAAAATACCTGCCTTCTACTTGAGTCCTTAGTATCAGCTCCTCATTTTCCCCTCCTTCCTAGCTCCCCCTCCCTCTGAAACCTTGATAATTTATAAATAATTATTATTTTATCATGTCTTACACCGTCCGACATCTTCCTCACCCAGTTCTCCGCTGTCCATCCTCCAGGGAGGAGGTTACAGGTAGACCTCGTCATCTGTTTTCCCTCTCTCCCTCACCTCCCGATATCGCCACTCTCACCACTGTTCCTGAGGGGCTCATCTGTCCTGGATTCCCCGTAATTCCAGTTACTATCCGTGCCACTAACTATTTTTTTTAGTCATTTTATTGGGGCTTATACAACTCTTATCACAATCCTTCCATCCATCCGTTGTGTCAAGCACATTTGTCCATTCGTTACCCTCGTCATTCTCAAAACACTTGCTCTCCACCCAACTGTTTAGAACGCAACTCTCCATCCAAATCAGCTGCCTGGTGTTTAGTTGGTGTCTAGAGTGACCCGTTGGCAGCCTGGGCTCCCCTCCGACTGTGTTCTACCAGGAATAGGATGTCGCTTTTGTTCACCCTGATTGGCCAGAGGCGGTACTCTGGTCACTCCATCCTTTCATCCGCATTTCCCTTCTCTGCTCCCTTGTTTTGTCATGTGGTCCCTGTCCACTTCCGGAGACTCATTTCTTGCTTCGTGGGCCCGTTACCCTTCACCTGACCACTTGCCGTTGGCTACACACATGTCACTCTCTGGCACCTCCGTGCCTTTGTACATAGCATTCCTTCTGTCTGGGGTGCCGATCTGTGGTTTGCTCGGCGAATCTCTGTTCATTCTCTTTATCTCAAACCAGGCATCATTGGATCTAGCAGAGTCTTGGGGCAGATTTAGCCACTTTCTCTTGTGTGCTCCCGTTGCCTGTTTCTGGCCCTGTAGCAAAGAGCAGACCCTTCTGGAATAATTACTTACCTGTCTTTGCGCCAGAGTTCTAAGGAGACAGAGATCGTGCCTTATTTATCCTGCCCCCACTTCTAGAACAGTCTGGT
Organism: Tenrec ecaudatus; assembly: GCF_050624435.1. Classification (NCBI taxonomy): domain Eukaryota; kingdom Metazoa; phylum Chordata; class Mammalia; order Afrosoricida; family Tenrecidae; genus Tenrec; species Tenrec ecaudatus. Next base: position 50,108,023 of record NC_134530.1, read on the forward strand.
GACATCGTGCGGATGTCCAACGTGAGTGACGGAAAGAATGGATGGAGGATCATGGGGAATTGCTTTTGGGTTCGAGGGTGCGAGTGCTCCAAGGGCAAGGGCGTGTCAGTGCAGGTGCCTGATATCCTGCTTAACACGCACTTAATAATTTGACTAATAGAGGTGGAGCTAATGGTGGCAATAAAAAGATCCCTGAGGTTGACCAAGAGTCCCTGAGTCATCCCAGGGGACCTCTGTCCTGACAGAGTGGATGGCTGGTAAACAGTGATTGGACTGACTCCAGACTGCCTGATCCCACCACAATTCACTCCAGCCCAGTGGTGAGAGCCTAGCCTCCAGCATCCTACAGACCCGCGTCAGAATCCCAAGGCAGACCGTATCAGACAGTGCTTTGCATACCCTGACTGATCATACAGATATAGTTACATGTAAATCCCATCCCCATAAGCCACTGATCATGGAGACATATTCAACCGTCTTTAGGCGCCTTCAGACCCACGGAGAAGGCATCGTTGCTCTTATTGCACTGTACCACAATTATCTCCTTCGTTCTGTTATATTTATCTGTGTGTTCCTAAGGCAAGACCTGTGGTAGGGCCTAGGCAGTGGCCAAAAGATGCAGACAAGAAATGGACAGGCCTATGGGGCCCGGGCCTCATGAAGGGGTGGGGGGACATTTGAAAGGAGTCAGTCAGCCTCAGTCCTGGCAGGCCTGTGGATGATGGAAACATTGGTTCGTTGAGAAAAGAAGGCTGGGGTGGGGAGCGAGAGGAAGGCTCGATGGAAGTTGGAGCTAGAGCAGGAAGCAGCAAAGTGGAGCAAAGCAGCAATGAGGGACGACAAGGAAGGGGCATACAAGAGATCAGGCGGCCCCAAGTCCCTGACTTGGCTCGCCTTGATTTAATGAACTCCACAAATGTTTCCGAAACTGGAACCAAACACCCTCTGTGTGTCCAGAATGGGAGGTGAGAGCAGGAAACAGCCATTGGACTTACCTGACAGCTGTGTAGGGAACAAGGCTTACGCTCTGCAAACTGCCCTCGGGAGTCTGCAGATGAGATGGGGGATCAGAGAGCTGGCCAGGGAGAGCGCTGAGGGCCCGAGGTGAAGGTCTTTGGAGGTCTAGGTGGGGGATGAGGTTGACCTAGAGCCAATTCTGGGTTCCAAAGGATGCTTCGCTTTGGGGATTTGGCTAGGTCCTAGCTGTGGGGCACTGGGGAAGCCTGGGCTTTCTACCCCTTTAAACTCGCACAGTCTTGGACGCGAACAGGGGCAGTCTGCCTGTCCAGCAGGATCCTGGTTGGGCCACCTCGAGTCAGTACGGACTACATGGCAGTCAGTTGATGAGGTTGGTGTTGTTTTTTCTCCAACAGTTTTATTGGCAAGTAATTTGCATATATCATTATTTTTTAACCTATCATATAATTCAATAGTTCAATCATTCAATCATATAAAGGAGAATTGTACAATCACCCCACATCAATTTTAGAGCCCCCCATGGTTAAATTGCCTATTTAAAAATTTTATTAAATCATTTTATTGGGAGCTCTTACAGCTCTTATAACAATTCATACATCAATTGCATCCAGCACGTTTGTACATATATTGCCACCATTATTTCCTAAACATTTTCTTTTTAAAAAATAACTTTATTGGGGGCTCTTTACAGTCTTTAAAAAAATCATTTTATTGGGGGCTCGTACAATTCTTATCACAATCCATCCATCCATTGTGTCAAGAACATATGTACATTTGTTGCCATCATCATTCTCGAAACATTTGCTTTCTCCTTGAGCCCTTAATCTCTGCTGCTCTTAAATCACCTTTAAGATGAGTTATGCAATACAATCCCTTCTAGTGTTTCCGTCCCCCTCCCGTCTTCATGAGTTACTGCTGAAGTCCCCTTCCCTCCCGATCTTCCACCCCCAAGTTTATGTGTTTTCAGTCGAGGGGGCCACTTCCTAGATGGAGTCCTGAAACAGGGTCTGTCTGACCTGACTGTTAGGAGGCCGACGCTGGAGCTGATTGGTTAGTTGAAGTGCCAGATGGCAGGCAGATTTAGGGGACCCTGAAAAGGTGCCTCCCTTGGGGAGCTCTTTCCTTGGACTGCAACACCTTGACAACAAGGAACATGTCCTTGTCGTGCGTCCCGCCCTCAGAACAGGGGGTATGTGTGTCTGACTGTCTGGCTTGCCAGATGGACTTCGCCGAGTGGCTCTGGGCCACGCATTTCCATGCTATCTATGTTTATGGGTCTGTGTAGATGTGTCTGAGTTGCAGTCTTCGTGTGAGCGTGAACATGTGTTCAGAATTGTATGCCTGAATTACCCATGCGCATCTTTGTTGTGGGGCGTAAGCTGGATGATTGGGGAAGGAACTAGATGTGCTTGCTGCTGGCACTTGGGTGGCCCCGATCCTAGGGACTATAGTGAGCAGGCTGAGGGACAACTCCTAGACTGTAGTCCCCAAGTGAATGACCTTTCACTCGGCAATAATTAACTGGGCCCCGTGAGAAGAATCCAAACTGTGATGGTGAGGGGGTGGGGCTGGTCAGGGAGCAAGGAGAGCCCCCAAAGGGGGCCCTATTGACATGTGTGTTATCATTCCTCCCGTCCCCCCACAGGTCAGTCACCCTGAGCCAGGGGCACGATTCAAAATACTTCACAGACAGTGAGGCCCAGGCACCGACCAATCCGAATAGACATGAGCCTGGCACCGAGCAGAGCAGCCCTGGCGCCCTGGCTGTGCAAGCTTTGCCGGGCAATGGAACTGCCCCAGGGGAGGAGCTGGGGCAGAGGGGCAGTGGACATGTTGTCCGGAGAGACCAGCCTCTGGAGACCCATGCTTGGTAATGGGGGGCAGGCGGGGGGCAGCAAGGAGGAGGAAGAGCCCTGATGAGGTGACTGACACGGTGGCTGCCACATTGCGACAATTGCGATGGGCGGCCCGGGGCCGGGAGGAGTTTCATTCTGTTGTACGTAAGGCCTCTGAGTCGGGCCAGGCTGGGTGGCACCCAGCACCAACACAGGACGATGCAGCGGTTGTGTAGCCAGCTGCCAAGGGTTTTAACCCTCTCTGTGACTATCCCATTGTGGTCTACGTGTTGTCACTTTGACCTTTTTTGTCCCCCAGTCAGATGCTGGGCCAGCCCCGGGTCCCCTTGTGCTCTCCCATTCGGGAAACAATGGGCGACCCCTCGCATTGGCTTCAGGAACGGGGAAAGCAACTTATTCCAAATGAAAGACAGCCCATTGGTCTGTCTGTTTCCATGTGAGAACAAGGCTTCATTTTCCAGGTCATCCGACTCTCACTGAGGCAAGTGGGAGCCGGTAGGGAGTGAAATTTAGGGGAAGGGTCAGTGAGGGTTGGAAATGGGGGAGAAGCTCCCTTTCCCCAAGGAGAAAGCACGGAGGTGAGGGGGCTGTGAACTAACACCGTCCCCAGAGCTCAGACCACGATGTAAAATCAGTTTCATTCTCAGAAATGAACTCATCCTCCGTCCTGAAAAAGTAATACTCCAGTTCCCCATGGCCTGGCTCCCGTAGCCCTTTGTACCCTTCCCCCTGGGGCTCCCCCTGAAAGGGGCTGAGGGGCCCTGGAGATGAGACCGACCCTTCCACACACACAAATGACAGTGTGAGACTCCAAGGGTGTCACACCTTTTATTAAAAAATACAACGATAAGTTAAGTGAGTTCTGTACAAAGCCAGTGAGACGTTCAGTTGACGGAGCAGCTCATGTTCGAGGGACTGAAGTCTTGGGCCAGAGGCTCTGGGCGCCACCGAGGGCCAGCCTGACCGCTGGATCACTAGGTCCAAAGCAAAGAAGTCCAGGCAGGGTGGGTGGGGCATGGTGAGGGCCCAGAGCTCCGCAGACTGGATAGGGCCCAGGTGATTGTCTGCCCGGGCTTCCCCTTCCAGGAGCACCAGGTCACTTCTAGGACAACCTTCCCCTGCCCACACCTGGTCTCTGCCTAGGCCACAGCAGGTCAGTTTGGCAAAAGCATGCCCTCGAGAAGGCCAGCGATGTCGACGTCCCCAATGATAGGGCGAAGGAAAAGGTCCCCAAGCAGGCCGGCGGGGATGGACTTGAGCGTGGAGGCCATGAGGAGGGTGTGAACCAGCCGGCCGTGGCCCGTCGGCCACCAGGGCTCCAGGGTTTCACACAGCGCCTGGTGAGCCTCCTGCTGCAGGTGCCCGATTTGGGAGGAGGCGTGGAGGCCTGGCACGTCTGTGGGCAGAGGGGGTGAAGAAGACTTGGGTTAAGGCTGCTCACAGAACCCCATCTGCTTCCTTGGCTCAGCCTTTGGGGCCCCACCATGATGGTCCCCTTCTCTTTGTTGGCCATAGTATTCATCCTGCCATTTATGGAGGGTCACTCGCTGTAAGTGGCTGTCACTTACACACCCTGTGACTTTAGGCACCCCACCCCATCTCCGCACCTCGGTTTCCCTATCTACAAAGTGGGGAGGATAGTGCTAGTTCAAAGGCTGACGACAAAGTGCCTTGTCCATGCGCTGCTGCATGCAACCCCCTCAGAGCACACAGCCTGTGCATGGGGCACTCACTACTGCGATCATACCCAATTGCTGTCATTAAGCATTGGCGGGGCACGCTGTCTCAGATGCTCCCGGATTCTAGAGAACGTCAGGCTCGGCTGCTGCTCTCCTGGCTCCCTCTCTGCTCCTCAGCACCCACTTTGTGCTTCCCCCGACGTGGCCTTTCCGAGCCTAGAGTTCTAGCCTCCGAACTGCACACCACAGCCGGTCCCCAGAGATGGGCTGGATGCGGCTGTGTCTGCCCACCCTCACCACTACCTACCTTAAGGGGAGTGAGAAAATGGAGGTGGGGGGAGGGTGCAGCGTAATCAAAGAGCATGTCTCTGGAGCGAATAGACCTGCATTCCCAACCCCTAACCTGGCCCTACCTGGCTGTGTGACTTTCTTTCTTTCTCTTTGACTGTGTGACAACTTTCAAGTCACCTGGCCTCTCTGGACCTGTTGGGAGGTGGGTATTTAACCCTCACGAGGAGCCAGTAATGTCAAGGCCCCTTCCCCTTATTCACCCACCTCCCAGCCTTGACCCTGCCAGCTGTTGGGGCTCACCAGGGTTGAAGAGGATGGTTCCTTTCAGGCAGGCATACTCTTTGGGGCCCAGCTCCAGGCTCCAGAACGACTCCAAGCAGCGCTGCAGCCACCGCACTGCAGCCAGCGAGGGCTGGGGCCTGCCAGGCAGTGGGCTGCTGCCGCCGGGCTCCTCCAGCAGGATCGTCTTCAGGATGCTGGGCACCGGGAGCTCGGCCACCTCAAAGGTCACTGTGTCCTGGGCCAGCCCCAGCAGGAAGAGGGGGCCCCAGCAGGCGCGCAAGAGCCACCGCCGATCCTGGGGGGGCAGCTGGCAGAAGGATGGCAGGTTCCTGAGGAAGGCCACCATCTTGGCCAGAACGCCCAGGGCCTCCTGGCAGGTGCGTTGGGGGTTACTCAGGCAGACAGGCCGGTGCTGCCTGCACAGGCAGCGGCTCCGTGTGCGGGGCACAGAGGGCCCCACCGTGAGGCTGGGGCTCAGGAGCGAGAACAGGATGGTGGGGCGGCCTGCCGCAGCCCGGCAAGGGCAGGCCCCTGGCTGGTCCGAGTTCATGGTCGGTATCTGCTCCTGCTTCCTCCTGGCTCTCCAGCCCGCTGCTCTGCACTGCGGGTACTATTTATACTCCCCGGGACCTGCCAGGACAACCTTGACTCCAGAAGTCGTTCATGTTCATTGTAAAAATCGCGCACACGCACGCGCACACACACTGACCCTGGCAGGACTGGACCAGTGGGGAAGTGGCGGGGGAGGGGCACAGTGGGGGCTCCACGGGGAGCCGCTATCACTTCAGTCAATGAAAGGGCCGACACAGAGCACAGGGCTGCCTGCCAGCTGACCTCGCTGCCCCTTATCGGATGACTCAAGCGAATAAACAAGGTCATTAACCCAGGCTGTACCAGGGCACCAAGGCCTCAGGTGCACAATCAGCAGGGACCCTGGCAGGTGTCCCGACAGGTGCCCCCCTCCTGGGCTTGCACAAACTAGGGCTCTTGCTAGGCGGGCAGCCAGCCCTGGAGCTGGACAAGCCTTGAACGCAGGCCCAACCTGGAAGTACGTTATCACTGACTTGTTTGGCTGACCTTGGAGTCCTGTGCCTGCTGTTGGTAAGGACAGGTCAGAGGGCAGGGAGCCAGAACCATGGGGTGGGGGTGGGGCAGGAGGATTGAGCCCATAGTGCTACTCAGAAGTACCCACCCCTCCTTCACTTCAGCTCGGAGGGGCGAGGTGGGGGGCATCCTGCAGAAAGAAGGCCCTCCGAAATTCACTCTCCCCTGCCTGGCTTCTCAGAGCTTCTGGGGAAAAGTGCGGACAGACTGACAGTGAGATCGGAACACGGCTGCCTTGCGAGGTGCCAGGTACTTTCCACCCTATCATGGACAACTTCCTCAGGAACCAAGGATTTTCCTTTGTGAGACGCAGAGACATGCAGCCACTCACCCAGACTCACGCAGCCAGGGAGGGACAGAGCCCAGCTCTGTCTGACTACTCCGAAGTCCTTGTTTACTATGCCCCCCCGCCCCCGTCCTCTGGCCCAATCATGCACCCAGAGTTGTGTAGCCTGTGTTTCCCAGTGCTGGTGGTGGCGACCAGGGTGGGCACCCATCTTGCTGCTGCTCGGTCTGCAGGTGATGCTCACTTGTGCTCTGGGCAGAATTATTGCTCTGCCTACTGTCCTGGGCATCTCTGCGGGCGTCTGTCTCACAGTGGGAAGAGGAAGGTTGGGGGGGGTGGTGGTGTTCGCCTGTGTCACATCCCAGACCTCGGCAAGCTCAGTTGGGCAAACTCTTAGCACCACAGAGTGGGTCAGCCTGGCACCCTAGGAAGGGAGAGAGAAGTGCCAGCCCCACTCAGGGCTATTATGTGCTCTCGGCTCCTTCCCGGTCTAGCTGCTTGGCCTCTCTGGGCCTCAGGAGCCTCCTGGGGCAGTAACACCCCCGGCAGGGCTGCTGTGGGGACAAAGGGAAACCCTGGGGTCATGTTCTGAGCAGTTAGAAGTGGCACACAGTAGGAAGGTTTCACTCCCCCTTTCCTCTGCCCAAGGAACTATGCGCCCACAGAAAACTGGCCACACACCTTCCCTTTGGCTCTGTGTAATCATGACTTCTTGAATTTGAGAGGTTCCTTTCATGTCTTTCCGTCTCCCTCGTCTCTCCCTGAGCCCCGCTGCACTGCAGCAGATTCTGGAGTCTGATCCCTGGGTTCAAATACTGCCTCCTCACTTCTTAGCTGAGTGACCTGGGGCACAGCCCTTCATTCCTCGGTGCCGCCACTTCCATGCCTTCATGAAAGCATGGCCAGGGATGGTTGTCTTAGACTTGGCTCCCTAGACAAGCACAACTGGTGAGGCTTATATTTGCACATATGTTGTTTGGATCGGTTCCTTAGGATTGTGAGGATCTGGAAGTCGGTTGCTTACACCTCACAGCAACCCTGTGTCCCACAGAAGGAAACCCTGCCAGTCTGCACCGTCCTCGCTGTCGCTCCTACGTGGGAGCCATTGTGGCAGGCATTGCATCCGTCCATCTCCTGATAGTCTTCCTCCTTTTCACCGACCTCCCCCTTCGCCATACACAATACATACCCCTCCTCCAGGGATTAGTCGCTCTTGATAACATGTCCAAAGTACACGAGACCAAGTCTCACCGCTCTCGCGTCTAAGCGGCATTCTGGCTGTACCTCTCTCCCAGGACGTATTAGTGATGTCGTTCCCCGCATCACAGCAGCATGCAAGCCGCCACGGTACAGCTGACTGACAGACAGGTGGGGAGTGGGGATACGTAGAGGGACTCACACAGCTGTAGCAGCAGGCTAGCTCCAAGTCTGGGGGTCACATGTTAGGCTGGAGACTTCTGACTGCAGTCGCCACGGGAGATGTTGAGACTAAGATCGGCAGGAAGATAACAGTTGTGGCTACAGATGGCAGGACGCCAAAGTTGGCAGGTAAGGTGACAGGCTTCTCCAAGGATGGGTAGGCAGGATGGCAGGCTGTTGGCTGATCCAAAGAACTAGAGGTCAACCAGCCAAATGCCGGTTACAGACCCAGCGAAGAGTAAGCACTAACCCACCCAAGGGGAGGGTGCTGTTTATATCTTCACAGGAGAGAGGGAGAGGGACCAGAGTTCAACCCTGCACACCAAGACGTGAATGCAACATACAGGCATGAACCAGGGAACCAATAGAGAGGTCAGTAGGGCCTGCCCCAACCCCAACTACGTGAGCACCCCCTACCCCAGAGAAATGCACTTCAGAGGACAGCACTGAAGTTGCAGCTCAGGAAGAGGGGAGTGTCTGATCAGGAGCAAGCGAAGAGGGAAGGAGAGAGAGTGGAACCCACCCCAACACACCAAGCCCTGAAGACAATATTGCGGCTCAGAGCAGCCAATGCACAGAGAGGATCACAGGGCCAGCCCCATCAGGAGACACGATGAATCCTTCATGGACAATAGCACTAAGTAGGACAGCACTGGGGACATGGTGTGGGAAATGTGTCCGATCCCACTCCACTGCACCGGGGTGAACACTAAGGGTGTACAGTGAAGCAGCAAGGGGAACAAAGCAGCAAAGTCCCTGAGGAATCCAAAGGTGGACTTGGGGGCCAGAGCTGGCACCCCAGCGGACTCGACTGGAAAACACTCATAAAGGTCAACAGACAGACCTGGAACCGCATGAGGGCTTTTCCGTTTTTGCTGTTGGTTTTTCTTTTTTCCTTTATTTGTTTGTTTTGTTGTATTAGCTGTTGTTGGTTTATTTTTGGTCTTTTTTGTTATGTTTTGCTCTGCTTTGTTTTCACAAGTACTATTGTCTATGCATGTCTATGTGGACAAGATGAGGGGATGAACAATCCGGAGGAGAGAACAATGGGACCAATGGTTTCGATTCGGGGGGGACAGGGGAGAGGAGGAGGCAGGGAAAGTAAGGGGTGCCAACAAACCCAGGGACAAGGGAAGAACAAGTGATCTAAAATTGATGGCAAGGAGGGCCTAGGATGCTTGGGGGGACTCAATCAAGGGCAATGTAGCCTAGAGGAATTACCAAAACCCAAATGAAGGCCAAACGTGGCAGTGGGACGGGAGGAAAGGAAGAGGAAATGGAAGAGTTTGGAGGCAAGGACATTTACAGAGCTCTAAATACAGATCTGTACATATGTCAATACACTTACAATGACAGGGGAAAGAGCTATATACAAATATTTATTTATGAAGTATTACAGTAGCAGATGGACATTGGGCCTCCACTCAAGTGCTCCCTCAACTCAAGAACAATCTGTTCTAACACGGAATGTTGTGATGTTCACCTTCCCTGACACGATCGCTGAAGACAAAGCAGGTGCATAAGCAAATGTGGTGAAGAAAGCTGATGGTGCCCGGCTATCAAAAGAGATAGTGTTGGGGGTCTGAAAGGCTTGAAGACAAACAAGCGGCCATCTAGCTGAGAAGCAACAAAGCCCACATGGAAGAAGCACACCAGCCTGTGTGATCATGAGGTGTCGATGGGATCAGGTATCAGGCCTCAAAGACTCAAAACAAACAAGCAAACAAACAAACAAAAAGCATATCAATGGGAATGAGGTGGGGCGGGGGACCAGAGTGGAGACCCAAAGCCCATCAGTATTCAATTGGACACCCCCTGTCAGAACAGCTACAAGGAAGAGAAGAGCCAGTCAGGTCGCAGTATAGCACCAATGAAACACACAACCTTCCTCTAGTTCTTTAATGCTTCCTCCCCCCTCCCACTACCATGACCCCAATTCTACCTTATGAACCTGGGTAGACCAGAACATGTACACTGCTACAGATAAGAGCTCACAACACAGGAAATCCAGAACATATAAACCCCTCAGGACCAATAAGGGGAGCAGCGATTCTAGGAGGGTAAGGGGGGAAGGTTGTAAGGGAACCGATCACAATGATTGACGTATGGCCCCCATCCCAGGGAGATGGACAGCAGAAAAGTGGATGAAATGAGACAGTAGTCGGTGTAAGACATGAAAAAAAAAAGAATTTATAAATTATCAAGGAGGCAAGGGGGAGAGAGGGTGGGAGAGGGAGGGGAAAAATGGGGAGCTGATGCCAGGGACTGAAGTAGAAAGAAAATATTTTGAAAAAGATGTTGACGACATATATACAGATGTATTTGACAAAATTAATATATGTACGGATTGTGATAAGAGTTGTTAAGAGCCCCAATACAATGCAATTAAAATTAAAGAAAATAATTTTTAAAAAAACAAGAACAAAAAGCAAGCGAGTCTTTACATAGACGTAAGAGCCATTAAAAATGGTGCAGGACCACGCAGTGTTTTGTTTTGTTGTGCATAGGGTTATTGTGGGTGGAACGGACCCAATACCACCTAACAACAATAACAACAACAATCTCCCATGATGAGATCTCAGAGGTGTAGCCCGGTATTGCTACTCTCATTATTGATCCTGAGGGGCTTATCTGTCCTGGATTCCCTGTGTTTCCAGTTCCTATCTGTACCAGTGTACATGCTCTGGTCTAACAGGATTTTTAAGGTAAAATTGGGATCCTGATAGTGGTGGGGAGAAAGCATTAAAGAACTAGACGAAAGTTGTATGTTTCATCAGTGCTACACTGCAACCTGACTCGCTCTCTCCTCCCCGCAACCATTCTGTAAGGGGATGTCCAGTTGCCTACAGATGGGCCTTGGGTCTCCACTCCACACTCCCCTTCTTTCATAATGATATGATTTTTTTGCTCTTTGATGACTGATACCTGATCCCATCGACATCTGATCCCACAGGCTGGTGTGCTTCTTCCATGTGGGCTTTGTTGCTTCTGAGCTAGATGGCTGCTTGTTTACCTTCAAACCTTTCATACCCTAGACACTATATCTTTTGATAGCCAGGCACCATCAGCTTTCTTCACCACATTTGCTTATGCACCTGCTTTGTCTTCAGCAATTGTGTAGGGAAGGTGAGCATCATGGAATGCCAATTTAATTTAACAAAGTGTTCTTGCATTTTGTACTTGAGTGGAGGCCCAATGTCCATCTGCTACCTTAATACTAAACCTATAAATATATGCACAAAGATCTATTTCCCCATTGTCATCTATAAATCCCCTTAGCCTCCTAGTTCTTTCCTCTATATCCTTTGACTTTCCTCTTGTCCCACTATCATGCTCAGTTTTCATTTGGGTTTCAATAATTCCTCTCAGTTACATTACCCTTGATCAAACCCTACCAGGCCTCCTACACCCTCCTCGCCATTGATTTTGGATCACTTGTTTTTCCCTTGTCCCTGCATTTGTTAACCTCCACTTCCTCCCCCCGTCTCCCCGAAAGAAGTCTTGTGCAGCAGATTTACCTAATGTGACTCATCTTTTCATCTTGACTACTGCTTCCATAGGCATTGACTGTGGATCCAAGCAAGACCTAATCCTGGACAACTTTCTGGGATATTACTAGGTGTTAACTGCCAAACCACTCAAGAACCCAGCCAAGATGACACAAAACTTCAACTATCATAAATAGACCCAGGAAGATGCGAAGACATTTTTATCAATGAATTCCCAGGTGACGTGTGCCTGCATAGTTTCAGTTGTGGGAACCGTCTCTTGCTGTACCGCTGAGTCCGTTCCGACGCCTGAGAGACAGCGCCCGGTCCTGGGCCACCCTCACGAGGGTGCCCGCTGTTGCAGCCACTGTCAGTCCATCTTGTCGAGGGCCTTCCTCTGTCCTGCCGCCCTCTGCTTTAGGAGGCATGATGTCCTTCTCCATAAAACACAAACATTGCTGTTTTACTCATTTTAAGTGTAATTCAGTGGCATTACTTACATTCACAACTTGTGCATCTATCACCACTATTTAAACTTTTTTCCCCCTGTTGTTGATCTTTTTATTGTGGTTAGATGGAATTTCAGAGAGAAAGTCTTCCATTCACCAATGTACATCGTGTGTGTGTGTGATGTTGGTGCAATCCCTCAATGTAATGGCACTCTTCCCTCCTCTTCCCTGGGCTCCTCCAGTGTTCATTCGTCCATCTCTCCTGTCCCTTCTGCTACCTACATTTTATTTTTGCCCAAATATCCTTTTGGTCTTGGACGGTTGGCTGTTCTACGGACGGTTCCTCCAGATGTTTCGGTTCTCTTTGTGGGCCTGTCTATTGTTTGGCTGAAGATTATCCAGGGGTGGGAGTATAAGAGGGGGCAGGGATCATTTCCAGGCTTGGAGGGTGTCTAAGGGCCAGCCCTTGGGTCACCTTCAGTCCTCAGGCTCCCAATCTTTGCTCAGCTCTTTGCATGTTCATGATTTACTGATTCCTATGCTGAAGCAACTACAGACTACGGAGAGGTGCAGTAGAGTACAGGGACACTCTTTCCCTAGCACCAGTCGAGAGGACTTTGCTAGTCGGATGCCTTATGGTTCCCTCCCATGTGACCATGAAAATCAGGAGTTAATCATGTATGCCCTTCTATAAATGATACAGCAAAGCCTTAGGAACCAGGACATTGACAAGGGACAGGTCACCCTCTGTGTTAGTCTCGTGGAGCTGCAATTAACAGCCCAGGTGGGTCGATTTCTAAGAGCGGACGTGCTTTGTGGGACAGCTCTGGCGGCTGGTGGTCTGCATTCAGGGTGTGGACGGGGCGATGGTCTCTGACATTTCTAGAAGAGTTTCCTCTCTTGTCTCCACATTTTGGTAGTCCCCGGGGCTCCTTGACCGACGTGCATCTTTACCTGGCAGCCTTTGCTCTGTCTCTTCTCGTTTATAAAGACACCTGTCAGCATGGGTTAGGGTCCACCTTGCGCCACTATGTCACGTTCATTTAACTCCTAACACCTTCAAAAACCCTATTTCCAAACAAGCTCACCCTCACAGGCACCAAGGTTACGACTTCATCCCTCCTTTTGAGGTGGACGCAATTTAACCCACAGCACCCCCAACAAACCCCATTTGCATTTGGCCAAATGCTCCCGTAAACTCTGAGACAGTGAAAAGACCCCTTGGTCCAGAATCTTCAAGGAAACTTCTTTGTCACAACTCTGTCATCTCTCAGTCTGGAACAGCCCCTCAGGCTTCCCCGGCCTGCCCGACTGGCGACACCTCTGAAGACTGGCTATTCTGTAGCACACTTCTTGATGTGGGCATGGCCCGGCAGCTCCCGTGGCGAGGCGGGTTGGGTTGTGGGCCACTTGCTAGCTGCAAGGTTGGCGTTTTAAACCCACCAGCTGCACAGTGCGAGAAAGAGGAGGCTGGCTGCTCTTGTGAAGATTGTCTGTCATGGACATCACAGCGAGAGGACTTGGGTGTGGGTGGGGCGTTTCTTTAGGAGAGCTGTCAGCTGTCTCCCAGCCAACCCCCAGCTCAGGGTGCCTCTTGCCCCATGGGATGCAATGTGGCCAGGTCCTGTCCCAGGCATGATGAGTTCCAGACGGGACCCTTGAGCATCAGGGGGTTTTACGGGCTTATTTTTGGAAGCACATCACCAGGCCTTTGTCTCGAAGCTCCTGAAACCCGGTCTGGCTTCACAACATTCAGAGTCTTCGGGGTGGCTTGGAGACCAGGGGGTCAGTCCTGTAAAAGGAAAGCTCACCCAATGAGATAAACTGTTTAAAACTGCTTGCCATCTCCTGAGCAGGGTGCAGAGAGGTCCCCGACTGGTGGAGGCGCGGCTGAGAGACAGGGAGTGCAGCGGGCATGGGTATAGGACTGGAACTGGCCCCTTCTCACTCTCCAAGCAGGTCCTGCCTCTGAATCCTGCTCCCTCTCTCCCCAGACCTGGACGCCCTTCCTTCCTTCCTTCCTTCCTTCCTTCCTTCCTTCCTTCCTTCCTTCCTTCCTTCCTTCCTTCCTTCCTTCCTTCCTTCCTAAGCAGCCTCCCCATTATTTCCGCTCCACTTCGGTGGCAGCATCAAGTGCTCCGTCCCTGAGTTCCCAGGCCACCTCCTCCACATGTGTCCTACAGCAGTTAGCACACGGTGCTGTCAGTGCCTGACCGTTTACCTGCTGGTGACAGTGTTCAAACGGTGATGGGGTCAGAGGCCATTAGGAGAGGCTGACTGGTCAGCAAGATCCCTTCCCAGGGGGACAAAAAGATCATTATCTAGGTGAGTTGATCAGGGCCCAAGATCAGGTCTTGGTCTCATGGGGAGGGGTCCCATCAACCTGGAACCCCTGTGGACAGTCAGCAGGGGCATGCACAGAGGCCAAACTGGGTGCTGACATGTGGGTAAGTGTACCCAGCTTTGCACCCTGGCTCTTCCTTCCAGAGGCGTGGCCTTGAGGACTTTTCTGTCCTTGTTTCTCATCACCCGTGACCCCTACCCTAACAGGTGTGTTGACAAGAGGAACACCCTCGGAGCGTGGTGACAAAACCCACAAAGACTTCACCTGTCCATCAGGATCAGCAAAAGCCTCACAGAGAACAAGGCATCGGGGTGGAGATCTGATGGACGAGAAGGAATTGCAGAGCCCAGGCTTGGGAACTAGGAGAGGGGCATTTGAGGAGCTGGAAGAAGCCCGTGCAGAGGAGGCCTGATGAGGGAAGGGGGCGTGGCAGAGAGGCAGCAGCGTGATGCTTGCGGCTTGGAATTGGCACTCTGTTGGAGGGTTAGTGTCAAACTAAGAGTAGGAGAAGAAGGCACACGTCTTGGGAGGATTGCTCTGGTCACTGGGTAGAGGATGGACCATAAAAGGACATGAAGGGGGGGAAATGAGGAGCTGATCCTAGGGCTCAAGTGGAAAGAAAATGCTTTGAGAACGACGATGACAACCTAGGTACAAATGTGCTTGACACGATGGAGGGTGGGTGGACGGACAGTGATAAGCTGTAAAATGATTAAAATAAACAAATAAAAGAAGGAAGAACGACAGAAAAGGACAAGCAGAGTGGTAAAGGGCCGAGGTCAGAAGCCAGAGGAGTAGCTGTCCAAGTGAGCAGTGTGCTGCCGTACACTGAGGAGGGAGCCGCAGGCGGGAGAATGGGAGAAGGCACCAGGGTCAGGCTCCAGGAGGCCGCGCACCTGGGGCACTGTTGCGTGGGGTCCCGCTCACACGCGCACAGTGTGTCAGTCTGGGAACTTTAGAGAAACCAAGCCATAGAATCTCATGTTTAAGAGAGAGTTTTAGATAAAGGTTAAGTTCACATCAAGAAAACATCCCAACCCAGTGCAGACCAAGCCCGCAAGTCCAACATTAACCCATATGTCCAACACAAATCCACAAAGTCCTCCTCCATCTCACAAAACACACACTGTGACGCCGACTGCAGAAGGAAAGCCGAGTCAGTGAATGTGTAAGCATCTCAGCGCTGCCAGGGGTCTCTACACGGCTGCTCCAGCACCCAGGGGTGCATCGGGGTAGGTCCATGCGGCTTCTCCTCAGGAATGTCTTGCAGGAAGTGAGCCTTGTCAGTTGAAGCAGGGAACTGGCTAAGGCAGCTGCACCCTGGTCCAACCATCAGAAAGCAAGAGACCCTTAGTCATACACTGGTCTTAGTCTCTTTAGAGGCCCTTCAAAAAAGACCCTATCATAATCGTGCCTTCTGAGAGCATCTCTTGGGCCAGTTCAATTCAAGGCAGCGATGTCAGGTCAGAAGTCAATGCAGTGGTACCTCCTCAGCGAATGGCTCCAAGCTCCCACTTTCCACTTCTCGAAGAGCAAAGTGAGAAAAAAATCTGCTCAGTGCTTTGCTAGATAGTCGAACCAAAAATATCTGACTTGAAAAATCCTGTACTGACTGAGAGTGAGTCACGCTGCGTCTCACAGTGGATACAAAGCAGGGGAGCTTCTAAGTCCCCTCTTGCTGAGACAGTATTCATGGATAGTGCTGTGTTAGTGTATGAAAACATTCCTCGTTGTTCCTTGCCTAAAAAAAGCTTTATTTGTGTAAAATAGCATAACCATGGCTACAAAGAAAGTGATACCAGCATAAAGTTAAGAGGAAAACTGAGAACCATGTGTGGCAGTTATGTAATCTGGTGTCAATTTGGGACTATTAAGAGTGAAGGGTCCCCCAACTACCATGATCCGAATTCTACCTTGCAAGTCTGGATAGAGCAGAGGATGAACACTGGTGCATATGGGAGCTGGAGGCACAGGGAATCCAGGGCGGATGATACCTTCAGGACCAGGGGTGTGAGGGGCGATACTGGGAGGGAAGAGGGAGAGTGGGTTGGAAAGAGGGAACCAATTACAAGGATCTACATATGACCTCCTCCCTGGGGGACGAACAACAGAAAAGGGCGTGAAGGGAGACGTCAGACAGGGCAAGATATGACAAAATAATAATTTATAAATTATCAAGGGCTCATGAGGGAGGGGGAAACGGGGAGGGAGGGGAAAAAAAGAGGACTTGATGCCAAGGGCTTAAGTGGAGAGCAAATGCTTTGAAAATGATTAGGGCAAAGAATGTACAGATGTGCTTTACACAATTGATGTATGTCTGGAATGTGATAAGAGTTGTATGAATCCCTAATAAAATGTTTTTTAAAAAGTGAAGGGGTGGAGTTTAGCCTGTCAATCAGGTTGCAGCATGATGACCTCATTTGGGGATGCTTTGGAGATAAATAGCTCACTGGAGGCCGGATACACTGACTCCCTGCAATACATTCCTGCTGACACATGGCATTACGCTAGGGTCCTGGAGCTGGAGGAGCCACGTGGAGATCCCTGCCAATGTTGAGATGCTTCCACTGCCACTGGATCAACAAGACTTTCCTCCCACTAGCCTGTGATCTTCCTGCATCTGGCACCATTACATGTGTTGCATGAGTCTCAAGAAGAATTCATGGGTACTGAAACCCATATGAAGGCTGACCATGATAGTGGGACAAAGGGAAAGTAAAAGGAAATAGAGGAAAGAGCTAGGAGGCAATGGGCATTTATAGAAGTCTAAATACAGGCATGTACATATGTAAGTATATTTACATATGACGATGAAGAAATAGATCTTTGTGCATATATTTATAGGTTTAGTATTAAGGTAGCAGATGGACATTGGGCCTCTACTCAAATACTGCTGAAGACAAAGTGGGTGCATAAGCAAATGTGGTGAATGTGGTGAAGAAAGCTGATGGTGTCCAGCTATCAAAAGATACAGCATCTGGGGTCTTAAAGGCTTGAAGGTAATAAGCAGCCATCTAGCTCAGAAGCAACAAAGCCCACATGGAAGAAGCACACCAGCCTGTGTGATCACAAGGTGTCTATAGGATCAATTATCATGCATCAAAGAACAAAAAAAATCATATTTGTGAAAGAAGGGGAGTGTGGAGTGGAGATCCAAAGCCCATCTGTAGGGAACTGGACATCCCCTTACAGAAGGGTCTCGGGGAGGAGAGAGCCAGTCAGGGTGCAGTATAGCATCAATGAAACATACAACTTTCCTCTAGTTCTTTAATGCCTCCCCTCCCCAACTATCATGACCCCAGTTCTACCTTACAAACCCAGCTAGACCAGAGCATGTACACAAGTACAGACAAGAACTGGAAACACAGGAAATCCAGGACAGATGAACTCCTCAGGACCAATAATGAGAATAGCAATACCAGGAGGGTAAGGGGAAGGTGGGGGGAGAACCAATCACAATGATCTACATATAACCCCCTCCCTGGGGATGGACAACAGAAAAGTGGGTGAACAGAGACATCAGTCAGTGTAAGACATGAAAAAGAAAATCTATAAACTATCAAGGGTTCATGAGGGAGAAGGGGAGAGGGGGGAGGGGAAAATGAGCTGATACCAAGGGTTCAAGTGGAAAGAAAATGTTTTGAAAATGATGATGGCAACAAATGTACAAATGTACTTGACACAATGGATGGATGGATGTATTGTGATAAGAGCTTTATGAGCCCCCAATAAAATGATTTATTTTTAAAAAGAGGAATTAATGGGCAAATATCGCACTTACAGGCTAATATTGAACTCATGGACTTGATCTGGATTGGGCGGAGATGTTTTATTGATGCATAATTGCTTCTTGATAGAAGGCACTCTCTTATACACATACGAGTGTCTATGAATTTGTTTCTCTAGTCAACCCAGACTAACACACCATGAGAGCGTTAAAGAAGAAATCATTGTGAAATTTGGATCAGGTTCCCACTTCCCTGATTGGGTAGCTGAACACAACATAGCTAAGTGACATTATCAACATTTTGGGGGGTGGGGTGGGAGAATGTGATTAAAGCAGTTAATGTAGCAAATCGTTAACCAAACAACAAAGAACCCAGATCATCAAAAAAGTGGAAAAGTGACTCTTAATTTGGATAAATCAGAAAAACTTGACGACGCTAGCTTATGTGAGACCGTGGGCGGCGAGGAGGCCGCAAGCCTCCCCAGTGACTTAATGAAAAGGTTGCAAGCACGTGCCAGAAGTGTTCCAGGCCACCGTGGCTGGTCTGAAAAATCCCGAGACCAGGCATCCACCATACAGAGAGGCACAGGGGAAGGACGAGTGTAAAGAAAGACGAAGCCAATACATTCATTGCTGAATTTGTGAAATTTGTGCACACTGAGGGATTCACTCCCCACCCAAAGTGTTCCGCTGTAACCAAACCAGACATTTCTGGGGGGAAATGCTCTGCAAAGCCTTCATTGCTAAAGAGGCAAAGACATTGCCTGGCCACAAGCCTATGGAACATACACACCCTGTTGGTGTGTGGGCATGCTAGTGGGGCCTTTCAGGGGAAGCCCAGGTGGATGGGATGTGGGAGACCCAGGCTCTATGTCTCTAAGCCCCCTTGACGCTGTGCCCCCAAACCAGACGCGTGATGCCTTAGCATCTTGCTGCCAATCCTGATGAGTACAAACCCTTCTCAGGGTGAATGCAGGGGGTCCTGCTGATGCTACATTCATGGGTCTTGGAAGCATCTCAGGGCCTGACTACCGGTGAAACGTCTCCAGTGTGGAGAGGCTCTGTTCGCCACCAGCTGCTCAAGGCTATAAGGTGCAGCAATGATCTGGAGCCCCAGCCATGAGACAGGAAGCTTCTGGAAACTGCTCTGCCCCAGTCTTGAGGTCAGAGGTCAGGGAGGAAGGCAAGTTCTGACTCCAAACCTCTTTGAGAGAATAGAGAAAGAACAAGCTACCTTTAACCAGGCGGCTATTATCTCAGTCTGTCTAAATAAAGCTCCTTTATTCCCTGAAAAATAAAATAAAACAATAAAAGAAAAGAAAGTGAAGCCATGTGAAGCACAGGTTTTTAAACAACAAAACATAATGAAAAACAAGCTAATTTGATTTCCTGCATTGTGTTCTGGTATGAACATACTGTTCAGATGTTCTAGGAAGTATTTCCACAACCAAGGGTTGTTAACTTTGTGTTGCACTCCTGAGAAAAATCAATTTAGAAGTCTAGTTCTGGGCCCTCAGTACCACTTATTTGGTTTTCCACGATCTCTTGTGGGAAAAATAGGTTCTGTTCACGAACTTTTCGGTGCTGGAACCCAAGTGTGGAATGAAGGGAGTTCGGCAGCTGAGGTACCGCTGCAGGTGGTTAGGCGCTGTTGAGTCGGTTCACCCTCCGCCACCCTACGTACAAGAGCACGCAACCCTGCCAGGCTCATGCCATCATCACAAGTGGTCTAAGTTTGAGCCCAGTGTTGAACCTGCTGTGTCAACTCATCTCCTCCAGGGTCTTCTTTTTTGTTGACCTTCGACTTTACCAAACATGATGTCTTTTTCCAAGGACCCATCTATCCTGATAACATGTCCAAAGTAAGTGAGAGAAAGTCTCACCATACTCGCTTTAAAAAATTTTTTTTTACTTTAATTTTTCTTCTTCTTCTTTTAAACATTTTATTAAGGATTCATACAACTCTTATCACAAGCCATACACACATCAATTGTGTAAAGCACGTCTGTACATTCTTCGCCCTCATCATTTTCAAAGCATTTGCTCTCCACTTAAGCCCTTTGCATCAGGTCCTCTTTTTTTCCCCTCCCTCCCCACTCCTCCCTCCCTCATGAGCCCTTGATAATTTATAAATTATTATTTTGTCATATCTTGCCCTGTCTGATGTCTCCCTTCACCCCCTTTTCTGTTGTCCTTCCCCCAGGGAGGAGGTCACATGTAGATCCTTGTAATCGGGTCCCTCTTTCCAACTCACTCACCCTCCACTCTCCCAGCACCGCCCCTCACACCCCTGGTCCTGAGGGCATCTTCTACCCTGGATTCCCTGTGCCTCCAGCTCCCATCTGCACCAGTGTTCACCCTCTGCTCTATCCAGACTTGCAAGGTAGAATTCGGATCATGATAGTGGGGGGAGGAAGCATTTAGGAACTGGAGGAAAGCTGTATTCTTCATCGGTGCTACATCGCACCCTGACTGACTCATCTCCTCCCCACCATACTTGCTTCTAAGGAGCATTCTGGCTGTACTTCTTCTGAGGCAGATTTGCCTCTTGTTCTGGCAGTCACAATATGTTCCATATCCTTCGCCAACAGCGTACTTCACATGCCTCAATTCTTTCTTACTCTTTGCCCAACTTTCATATGCCGATGAAGACTCCCACAGCTTGGGTCAGGTGCGCCTGGGTCTTCATGACATCCTCGCTCTTCACCTGCCTGGTTTAGATGTCCTGTGCAATGCGTCGTTTGCGTTCTTACCTGCAGCTTCCATGAGAGCTCACTGTAGAGTCAAGCGACATTAACTTCTCGACAACTTCACTCTTTTCTACGTTTACTGTAATGTTGTCTGTCAGGTCAGCTGCGAGGAGCTTGGTTTTCTTTACACTGGGTTGTAATCCGTACTGGAGGCTGCACTCCTTCATCTTCATCAGCAAGAACTTCAAGTCCTTGGCGCTGTCTGCAAGCAAGGTGTGTCATCTGCACGTTGAAGGCTGCTAATAAGCCTTCTTCCAAGTCTGATGCTACGTTCTTCTTCACGCAGTCCAATTTCTTGAATTACTTGTTCAGCACACAAGTTGACTAAGTATAGCAGAAGGATACAGCCCTGACACACATGACCGATTTTAAGCCATTCTCTGGTCTATTTGTAGAGCAGAGGTCGCCTCTTGGGGTATGTACAGGTTCCGAGTAAGACAAGGAAGTGTTCTGGAATTCCCGTTCTCCTCAAGCCTGTCCACAGTTGGTTACGATCCACACCGTCAAACACCTTTGCACGGTCCATGAAACCCAAGCCAACATCTTCCTGGCGTTCTGTGCCTTCAGGCCTGGCACCTCCAAGTGAAGTCCTCTTCCGAGGACAGCGTGGCTCTGTGGCAGCTCGGGGTCAACGTGCTGCTGCGACCATTCTTGAATTAGCTCCATCAGAAAATTTCTTGGATAAACTAGTGAGCGCTTGAGCTTGTTGAAACCTTCCACGGTCCATGCTCTGTTCATTCCCGGAGCCTTGTTTGTTACCAGTGCCCTCAGTGCAGCTTGGACCTCTTCCTTCAGTGCCATTGTCCTTGATCATCTGCTGTGTGGAAATGACTGGATGTTGACCAGTTCTGTTGGTACAGTGCTCTGTGTGTGCTTCCTTTTTTTGTCCATGCTTCCTGCATCGTAAAGTATTTTGCCATAGATTCCTTCAATACGGGAGGCTTTCTTTTTTCTATAGGTTGAGCATATGTTTCCTTTTTGGCTTTCTAATTATACATTTTTGCACACTCCATGATACATTGTCTTCTTTTTTTTGATACATTGTCTTCTTAAGCTACCTTTTGAAAATTTCTGTTCAACTCCTTTATTGTTTCTTCCGTTTGCTTCAGTTACTTTATGTTCAAAAGCAAGTTTCAGGGTCTCTTCTGACATCCATTTTGATCTTTTTATCCCTTGTCTTTTGGTAACTGTTTACTTTTTTTTTGCATTCCTCTTGGCATTGCTATCTTCTATTTTTTAAAAAAACAACACAGTTTTATTGACCTTCTGCCACATATCGTACAATTCAATGATTCGACCATATCAGGAAGTGTTCTACAATGACCACCACAATCCAGAGACTGCCTCCCTGCTGGAGTTGCTGGCTGAGGCTCCAAACTCAACAGCACCTACCAATGACTTCTATCTTTGCTGCCCCCACCCCACCCGCATGGCACAGATTTGGGGAAGCTGGACGGCCAGATGACACCAAGTGCCCCTGGCTTGAGGCATCCCATCAGGTGTCTGTTCTACTTGAGGGCTGCGACACGCCCCGGCTGCGACCTTGGCTCCAGGGTGTTCATTCTCGCTCTGGTCTCCAAAGCAGCACCAGCCTGGAAGGAAGGATTGACAAATGGCCCTAGACATGGTTAGTTTGCCCAGCGATCTACAATATGCACCTGAGACAACATTGAATTCTTCAAATTTTTTCATCACTAGCTTGGTTGGTGCATAAATTGAATGATAATATTAATTGGACTTTCTAATAGGTATATAGATATTATCCTGTCACAGACAGCATTGCACTTCAAGGTCGACCTTGAAATGTTTTTGACAATGGATGTGATACCCTTCCTCTTGGATTGTCATTCCCGACACAGGACACAGTAAATCATGACTGACTGATTCAAAATGGCCAATACCAGTCTACTTCAGCTCACTCATGTCTAGAATATTGAGCTTTATGTATTTCATTTCATTTCTAACATTTTCCAATTTTCCTAGATTCATAGTTTATACATTCTAGCTGGCCGTTTGTTTATCTTCAAGCCTTTAAGACCCTAGGTGCTTTTGATAGCTGAGCACCATCAGCTTTCCTCACCATATTTGCTTATGCACCCATTTTGTCTTCAGCAATCCTGCTGGGAAGGTGAGCATCACAGAGTGCCAGGTTGTTAGAACAAAGTGTTCTTGCATTGAGGGAGGGCCCAAAGTCCATCGTCCACTGCCTCAATGTGTTGCCATATAAATATGTGCACATAGGCCAATACTTCTAGTTTTATGAATTAATATATGTACATATGTACACACCTATGTTTATACCTCTATCCATAGCTTTGCTTCCTAGATCTTTCCTCTGTTTCCTTCTATCTTCCTCCTGCCCCACCATCACGCTCGCTTTTCTTCTGCCTCTTAGTAATTCCTCTCAGCTAGATTGCTGTTGCTTCAGAACCCCCAGGATCTCTACATCCTCCTTGTTGTTGATTTTAATTCCCCAGTTGTTCCCGTCTATGGCATTGTTTGCTCACTGCTCCCTTCTTCCGTCTTCACCTCCCCGCAAGTCCCTCCAGAACTGTAGTTCCCGTTGCTTCCCGTGCCTATCTTATTTAGGTAGGCAAACCAACAACAACAAAGACAAAACAAAAATAAAACAAAAGATTGAATAAAATGGGGGGGGGAGTAATTACTAGCAAAACAATGAAAACACATACATAATTCCAGGTCTGTTCACTGACCTTTACAACTATCTCCCCACTGGTCCTGGGGGATTCTGGGAACTGTCCTTCCTAGCCTGAAGTCTATTTTAGTGGCTCCTCAGGACTTTGTGGCTTGGCATTGCTCCTGTTGCTGATCAGTTATGTTCCCTTCTTGGTTTGCCCCACTCTGGGGGATTCAGACCAGAATCCCTCCTCACCATGTGTTCCCAGTATTGTCCTGTGTGTCCTTTGTCCGTGTATCCACAGTATTGTCCCCTCGCTGTCATGGTATGCTCCAGCGAGGGGATATCATGTCTCGAGCTGCTGTCGGCCCTACAGTCCTCTCTGTGCCTTAGCAGCTCTGTGCAGGGATGTTGTCCTCAGGGCTTGGTGTGCCAATATGGGGTCTAGTCCCTCACTCTCTCTTCTTCCTTCTTGGTTTGCTTCAGTGTGGGCATGGCAGGCTGGTCCCTCCCCCCAACCTGTAAGTTTAGTGTGTCCTGTGTCGCACATACTTCTAGGGAGGGGGTCAGTTTGGGTTGTGTGAGGGGAATCAGCCCCTAACCCATGATTATTTAATCACGGTTTTGGTAGGTGCAATTGTACAGTCATAATATATAAAGATTATATATAGCAAAGTCATGGAAGATAGGAGCGAGAGTAAAATAAAGGAGTCAGACACATTTTATGGTAGCATGCTCACCTCCAGGACGGCCATGATCTCAGCAGCCAGGTCCATGCACAGAGATCGGGACGACAGAGAGGGAGGAGCGAGTGTCTTTATTATTTGGGGGCTTTTATAGGTAGCTATTAGTCATGCATATTCAGGAGTTACATACGTCACAAGGTGGGTGCTAATCACAGTCAAGTCCCTGAGCGCACAGGTGAGGAAAACCAATACCTGCATTGGGAGAAGGCCTGGGGGTGGGGATGGGTTACTAGGTGGGAGGAGATAATCAAAGACTGTCTGCTTCTGCAGGGAGACAGAATCAACCATGTGCTCTGTGGGAATACCTTTAAAGCAGGATAATGTGCTTGGACTTTATCTCTAATTTACCTTTTCAGATTCCCTGTTATGTTAGGGAATATAGTCCTGGCCCTATTTCCCTCAGTGTGAGTTTCCCACAGGGTCTGACTGGGCCGCCCTGTGGTCCTCTCTGTTCAGGAGTTGCCCCATGTGGTTACGTTGCATTCAAGGTTTGGCGCGGTGGTAGGGTCAGCGCTCCCACTCCCATTTCTGTGGAGACATAACCAATCCCCTCCCCCTGGGTGGGATAATACCCTGCTCCCCCAGTGCCATTGGCTCCCTTTCTACCCCACTCCTCTTTCTCTCCCTGCACCGTCTTTCCCTTCATTGTGTTGGAATGGCATACACACCCTTAGGTTTGGCCTGTCCCCCACCCGGCTGCCTGTACCTCAACCAATATAGTGTGAGATAAATGGCTTTTCTTCCATTACCTGTGCTGATTATACTTACCTCAGTGGATTCATGTTGTACTTGCCTTTTGTGCTTGGCTAACTTCTCTTATGAGATGATGGTGCTTCATATGATCTTCAGTTCTTTTTAGGGATGTGTAGGACTCCATTGTGTGTGTGTACCAGAATTTACCAACCCACTCATCTCTCGATGGAAATTTAGGTTGTTTCCAATTCTTTGCGATTGTGAATTGTGCCTCCATAAACATTGGAGCGCAGACAACTGGTCATGGTCTATTTCTTACCTCTTCTGGATATATGGTCAGTAGAGAGATAGCTGGGTCATAAAGTAACTCAATTTCTATTTGCTTTAAATATCCCCAGATCGCTTTCTACAGAGGCTGTGGTATCTACATGACCACCAGCAGTGGAGGAGAGTTCCTGTCTCACCACATCACTTCCAGCATTTGTTGCTATCTGATTTTCTGGTTTGGGCTAGCCTCAGAGGTGTTAGATGGTATCTCATGGCTTTATTTATTTATTTATTTATCTATTTATTCTCATGGTTGTTTTAATTTGCATTTCTCTGATGGCTAACGACCAGTAGCTTTTTCTCATGTTTATTGGTCATTCAGGTCTCCTCCCTAGTGAAACTTTTCAGGTCTTTTGACCCCTTCCTCAGGAGGTTCTGTTTTCCTCTTTTTGCAGGCTAGGAGGGTATTGTGGATTTTAGGAATAAGCCCTTTGTCTGTTGTGTCATTGCTAAAAATCCTCTCCCAGTCTGTGGGTTCCCTGGTTACTCTCTTGAAGTCTTTTGACAAACACCGGTGTTATATCCTCAGTACAGCCCTCTTGTTGAGTTCAGGTTCACCCGTGTGTGCCCTTTCCTATTGCAGTTAGCCTCTGTATTCCCTGCACCCAGGTTCTTAGATTTGTCCTAATTCCTTCATTGATGGTTCCGATAGTTTGGGGTTTACTTCTAGGTCTGTGATCCACCTTGAGTTTGTTCTTGTGCATAGGGTTAAGTAAGGATCTTGTTTCATTTTTCTACAGGTAGAGATCCATTATTCCCAGCACCACTTGTTAAAGAGGGCATCCACCTCCCACTTGGTGCTTTTTGGGCCCTTGTTGAAGATCAGTGGTCTATTTGTTGACGGTTTTATTTCTGGGGTTTCTGTTCTTTTGTACTGGTCTCACTTTGTATCCAATGCCTTAAGAACAACTTGATTAGAGTCGCTAAATTGAGATGGAAGATAGGGAGGTGAAGAAGCAAGCACAGCAAACTTTTCAAAGTTGCAATTAATTAGAGCTAAAATGTAGGGTGGTAACCTTGCTCGCTAAAAGTGAGGAGGATTTGAGGCCTTGGCTGATAAAGAATTATAGATATCAGTATGCAATGCAACTCAATGTAAACAAGACCAAAATCCTCATAACTGGACCAAAGACAAGATAATAACAATCGGAGAGCAAATTGATGTTGTCAAGAATCTCAGCATGCTTAGATCCACAACCAGTGCTCATGGAGATAGCAATCTAGAAATCAAATGGTGTATTACATTGGGGAAATCTGTTGCACAATTTAAAATTACGGATGAGCAAAGATGTCGCTCTGAGGACTAAGGTGTGCCATGGTATTTTCAACTACCTCTTATGCATGTGAAAGTTGGACGTTGAATGAGGAGGACTGAAGAATTGATACACTTGGATTACTGTGTTGGTGAAGGATATTGAAAGGACCTGGGCACCAGAAGAACAAACATATCTGCCTAGGAAGAAGTACAGCCAGGATGCTTCTTAGAAGTGAGGATGGTGAGAATTTGGACAGGTTATCAGGAAAAAGATATCATGCTTGGTCAAGTAGAGGGTAAGCCCCCCCACCCCCCACCCCCGGCAGATCCTCGAGGAGATAGACACATTTGCTGGAACAATGAGCTCAAACATAATCACAATTGTGGATGGTCCAAGCCCAGGGAGTATTTCATTTGGTTGTATAAAGGGTTAGACCTAGCTTGTCAGTACTTAGTAACATGATCAGAAAGTAAGGTCTTGTAAACATTCTAAAGTGTTTAGAAACTTGATGGAAATCATCCAGACGGAAGATTTGAGATGCAGGAGGTGAGGAGGGGATGGTTGCTGGGTTAGGATCCCTACGAAGATTCTGGTTCTTTGGTGCCATCGCATGGGTTCTGGCCCATGGGGACCCGATGCACAACAGAAGGAAACCCCGCACGGCTTTGCTCCATCCTCACGTCCCTGTGCTCGCGTCCTCCGTGGCAGTCACTGTGTCCAGCCATCTCGTTGGGGGCCTTCCTCTTTTTTGCCTTCCCGCCACTTTACCAAGCATGGTGATGCCCTTCTCCAGTGACTGGTCTTTCCTGTCATGGCCAAAGTATGTAAGATAAAGTCTCACTATCCTGGTCTTTAAGGAGCACTCTGCCCAGACTTCTTTGAAGATGGATTTGTTTGTGCTTTTGGCAGTCTGTAGTACTTTCAATACTCAGTACTCACAAGTCAATGTATAGACTCCTTGTTGGTCCTCCTTATTAATGCCCAGCTTTCACATACATTAGAAGGCAACTGAAAAGACCATGGCTTGGGTCAAGTGAACTTCTCAAAGTAACATCTCTGCTTTTCAATATCCTACAGAAGTCTTCGGCTGCAGCTTTACCCAATGCAAGGCATCTTTTGATCTTTCGATTGCTGTTTCCATGAGCATGGGTTGTGGATCCAAGCAAGACGAAATCCTTGAAACCGTCAACCTTGTCTCCATTTATCTCGATGCTACTTATTAGCCTGGTTGTGAGGATTTTTGGTCTTGCTTACATTGGGTTGTAATCCACATGAAGGCTGCAATCTTTGAGCTCCATGAGCAATTATTTCAATGTCTCCTCACTTTCAGCAAGCAAACTTGTGCCATTAGCACACTGCAGATTTTTAGCAAGTCTTCCTCCAAACCTGATGCCATAAATTTCTTTATAGAATCCAGCAGCTTCTCTGAGTCAAAGATTAAGATGGTGAAAGTCATCAAACTAGTGAAAGAAAACCCAGTGTACCATGGCATGGTATTTTTGATCAGCTCATATGCGGGTGAACATTGGACAATGAACAAAGAAGATCGATGCATTTGATATATGGTATTGAATACTGTTGAAAATACCACGGACTGTCAGAGAAACAAACAAATCTGTCTTGGGGGAAATACAGCCAGAATGCTGCTTAGAAGCGAGGAAGGCAAGATTTTGTCTCACCACGTCTTGTTTGGACATGCGTCAGGAGACCCTAGAAAAGGACCTCATGCTCAGTAAAGTATAAGGTCAGTAAGGAAAAAAGGAAGGCCCTCAAGGAGGTGGATTGACACAGTGGCTGCAACAATGAGCTCAAACACAGTAAGGATTGTGAGGATGGGCAGGGCCATATCGTGTTTCTTTCCCTTGTACACTGCGGGGCTAGGAGTGGGGAGATTGAGTCCTGTCCCTCATGTTAGCAGGAGTTAAGATAAACTACAGATAGACTACATAACTTTCGAGATCCAGTAACAAATGAAAATAAAGAACCGCTAACACAAAAATTATCAAGAATGTCAGGTCTGTCTAAATAAGATAGGCTGGATGAACAATTTGGAGGAGAAAACAATGGGACCGACAGTTCTGGGGTGGACATGGGAGAGGGGGAGGTGGGGGAAATGGAAGTGGTGTTAACAAACCCAGGGACAAGGGAATAACAAGTGAGGAGGGTGTAGGAGGCTTGGTAGGGTGTGATTAAGGGTAATGTAACTGAGAGGAATTACTGAAACCCAAATGAAGGCTGAGCATTGGTAGTGGGAGAAGAGGAAAGGATATAAAGGAAATAAGTAGGAGGCAAAAGGGATTTATAGAGGTCTACATAAAGGCCTGTACATATGTAAATATATTTATATATGAGGATGGGGAAATAGATCTATGTGCATATAGTTATGGGTTAATATTAAGGTAGCAGGTGGACATTGGGCCTCCACTCAAGTACTCCCTCAATGCAAGAATACTTTGTTCTATTAACCTGGCATTCCATGATGCTCACCTTCCTGACAAAATTGCTGAAGACAAAGCAGGTGCATAAGCAAATGTGGTGAAGAAAGCTGATGGAGCCCGGCTATCAAAAGATATAGTGTCCAGGGTCTTAAAGACTTGGAAGTAAACAAGCAGTCATCTAGCTCAGAAGCAACAAAGCCCACATGGAAGAAGCACACCAGCCTGTGTGATCAGGAGGTGTCGATGGGATCAGGTATCAGACATCAAAGAACAAAAAAAATCAAAACATTGTGAATGAGGGGGAGTGCAGATTGGGGACCCAAGACCCATCTGTAAGCAACTAGACATCCCCTTACAGAAAGGTCGCAGGGAGGAGATGAGCCAGTCAGGGTGAAGTGTAGCAAAGATGAAACATACAAGTTCCCTCTAGTTCCTAAATGCTTCCTTCCCCCCGCCCCCACCCCCCACCCCACTATCATGATCCCAATTCTACCTTACAAATCTGCTAGACCAGAGGATGCACACTGGTACAGATAGGAACTGGAAACAGAGGAAATCCAGGACAGATGATTCCTTCAGGACCAGTGCTGAGAGTGCTAATACCGGGAAGGTGGGGTGGAAAGAGGGAACCAATTACAAGGATCTACATATAACCCTCTCCCTGGGGGACAGACAACAGAAGAGTGGGTGAAAGAAGACGTGGGACAGTGTAAGACATGAAAAAATAATAATTTATAAATTATCAAGGGTTCATGAGGGACGGGAGAGCAGGGAGGGAGGTGAAAAATGAGATGCTGATCCCAAGGGCTCAAGTAGAAACCAAATGTTTTGAGAATGATGATGCCAACAAATGTGCTTGACCCAATGGATGTATTGTGATAAAACTTGTGAGCCCCCAATAAAGTGATTTAAAAAAAAACAAACCCTTAAAATTATCGAGAATTTCAAGACTATCCCGACGAAGGCTTTTAGGCTTCGTACCCTGTGTGACCGCAGTTTGGATGCTCACGCAGCCGGCCCTGGTTCAGTGCGATCGCGGCTATCCTGGGCAAGTTCTTTCTTTCTGGGTCCCAGCTGCCTTATGGAAGGGTAAAAAAAAACCGATAAGGGATTTCTGTTGCATCGTTCTACAGACTGGGAACGAGGCAGAGGAACGCGTCTGTCCTTTTTGAATTTCCAACCCCCACCATCTTTGAGCCCTGGGCTTTCTGGAAAGCTCCAAAGCATCGGGTGACCATGGCAACTCACGCCAAGCTCGGGCGCCTTCGTCTGCGCCCGCCCCCTTCCTAGAAGCACTTGTTGATTGGTTCGCAAAGCAGACCAATGGCCGGGGAAGCGGGCCGTTTGCCGCGCGGTGAGTGGCCGCGGGCCCGCAGGAGGGCGGGAGCGGAAGGGGAGGAGGCGGGCCCGGCCGGCGCGGCGCGGGCGTATTTCCTGCTCCGCTGCGGAAGCCGGAGCACGGGAGCCGTTGGGCCTGACGCGGCCTGAAGCAGCCGGCGGCGCCGGGCGCGAGTGCGGTCCGCGGGTTCCCGAGCGTGGCGAGCGGCCGGCGCGATGGGCGGGGAGCAGGAGGAGGAGCGGTTCGACGGCATGCTGCTGGCCATGGCGCAGCAGCACGAGGGGGGCGTGCAGGAGGTAAGCGCCCGCGCGGCGTCGGCCCGGCCCGGCCCCCCTGGACCCGCGCGCAGCCCTGCTTGCCCTGGGAGGCCCGAGAGCCCCTCGCGGGCTGCCGGGATGCCCCCACCTTCCCACGCCTGCTCGGCTTCCGGCCGGCCCGCCCGCCCCTCTCGAGTCTCTCCTTGCCCGTGGGTGACTTCGAACTCGACCGCCGGGGCATCCCAGAACAACACCCTGGAGGTCCATCCCTGGAGTCCCCGGGTCCCCGTCGGCCTCACACACGCTTCCAGCTACCCCCCCCCCCCCACCACCACCACCAGGTGGTCGTTCCTGGAGAGGTCTCTTCTGCAAACCATGCCGGACGTGGCGATTTTCCTCCTCCCAGGCTGGAGCGAGCCGACGAGCGAGCTTGCGCGTGGAGGATGATGTTAGCACGTGGTCTTTGTGGGCTGGCCACGGGGGAGCCAGAGGCCGGTGCTCAACCCCCTGGGGAGCTTGGGACCTTCCCACCTCTCTCTCCAAGCCTGTTTGCTCGGCATTTGCAACAGAACGAATTACATATGCTCATTTTCCCGAATTACAGGAGAGTGAAAACTTGCGTGTTCATTCGCTCAGTATTTGTTGCGTGCCAGACTTTCCCTGGGGTGGGGCCCAGGGATGCAGAGGTGAGCAGAAAGCTGCCCCTGCCCTGACGGAGCATCTGTTTACAGGAGGGCAGTCCATGTTGATGACCACACCTTTTTTTGGTGAATGGTGAGGACCATTCTGGCTTTAAAAAAAATTATTTCACGTAGAAAAATGGAAAGTAAGATTAGGGTTATATACAACAGACATTTTTAATTGCCAAAGGGTGCTGAGTGATTTTTTTTCTTTTCCGGAAAAGGACATGTTAGGCTAGAAAACCTAGGTTCTAGATAATACATGCATATCACAGCCCATCATCCAGGGTATAATGTGGGTATCTGCTTTTGCAGCATCTCTTGAATCATTCCTGTGCCCCCCCTCCCTCCTAGGGGGGCCAGCCTTGCCCACTTTGAGCAGCTCTAGTCTAGAACAAGTTGTTTCCTCCTGGTGGGAGTGGCCAAGGGTACTAGGAGGAGGGAGATGGCTCCTTTGAGAGGCTTCAGGGGGAGAATGCCAAGTTACCTCTTAGACTACAAAAGGTGGCTTCTAGGGAGGAAGGGGAAGCTCAGCAATGATGAGTGTATGACCCCAGGTGAATGGATACATTAGATGGTGTAATATATGGCAAAATAATATTTAATAATGGTTCAAGAAGAAAGCGTTTTGAAATTGGTGGCAGCAATTGGACAATTATACTAATTTAATTGAATTATGGGTTGTAATAGCAATAAGAGCTCCCAATAAAATTAATTTAAAAAACTAAATTGAAAACAAGTTGGCTTCTAGGCGCATGAGGGCCTCCCTGCATGGCGTCTCCATAGCGCCATCTTGTCTTGTCTTTCAGCTTGTGAACACCTTCTTTAGCTTTCTTCGCCGCAAAACTGACTTTTTCATTGGAGGAGAAGAGGGGATGGCAGAGAAGGTAAGTGTTGGGGTCTCTGGGCTGAACAACACACCCAGTCCTCCTTTGGTGTAGCAGTGACCTTCAGCAGAAGTAAAATGCCAAGGACCAGGATTGGGGAGAGATGTAAACTGCCGTTTACGGGAGTACCGCTATAGGTTAGTGCTTTTTCTGCCCTGTTCCGCATGACCCTTTAGTACAGCGGTTCTCAACCCGTGGGTCGCCTGGTTCATCACAGTAGCAAAGTTACAGTTATGAGTAGCAAGGAAAATAATTTTATAGTTGGGGGTCACCACCACATAAGGAACCGTGTGAAAGGTTTCACGGCCCTGCTTTAGTAGTTATGCAGGAGTGGGGGCTGGTGGTCTTGGTGCATTTTTGTATGTGAGGAAAGTGGTTCAGGAGCTCGCACCACAGAAAAATGGGCATCAGTTCAAGATGAAGAGGAACGTGACAGGGCCGTGGGAGGGAGGACACTTTCAGACATGGCTGCTAAAGGTGAGTTTTTCAAAGGTTTTTATTACCGAATATTTCAAAGTTAACCAGAGCTTTCAGAAGGGATGGTGAGGGAAGAAGGGGTTGGAGATCAGCCGAGTCCACCCTGGCCATCAGTGGGTTGGCAGAATTCGCAGCCCAGTCACTCTCACTTCCAAGAGTATTGCCATCTCAATGCTAATTTTCTAGCCTTTGAACTTAACATTTATTTGTCTTCATTTCCTTCCACAATGTTTTATTAGTTCTTATCATAAAAGTTTGATGTTTTTTGTTAAATTTACCCCACAATATTTTTTCCTCTTGATGCTCTTGTTACTGAACTTCATTTTCAGCCTCACTGCTGCCGCAGCGCTTGCTTACCGTGTGTCTTAGGCAGGTTCCAAACAAGGGCTGCACATCGGCTGGTTGGTAGGGGTGACCTGTGGATTAAGAGACCTGTTGTCTTGCAGCTTATTTGTTGAGAAACCTGGTCTCTGTCGTGGTAAATTTCTCATGATCTGGATTTTGTTTATTGCATCTCCATGATGGCCTGCAATTGGCTTATCTGATGTTTTTATTTCCTTTTTTTATGTTTTTATTTCTTGTATGTTTGCTTCTTAGAGCTGGTTCAGCTGTGGGGTTTTTTGTTCCCCAGACTCCCTCCTTGAAGGTCTTGTGTGCCTCCAGCAGGAAGCACTCACTGTCGGGTTGCCTGAGTCCAAAGTCCTGTCTTTCTGCCTTGGAGCTGCTGGTGGTTTGCTGCCCTTAAGGATGGCGACACAACTCACAGCTGGTGGCCGCTGCGCCACCGGGGCTCCTCCCCTCTCATTAGTATGCATTTTTAAAATGCCGGTATTCTGTCAGTTCCCTCTTTCATTAGCTGCCATGCTTCTACAGAAACTGCTCTTGTTAACATTTTGGTTGCCTGAGCACATACTGTGTAGTGGGTGCTGGTTCCTGGAGTGTCCCACAGGTGACGGTGAGGTGGCGGTTTCCTGGTGTCATCGTAAATGTCTGGGTACTTACATAGACTTAGCACCTTATTCCATCACAGTTATTCTTCCTGGTGCAGTGGTGTGCCACCGTGGTCCCTCATGAGGCAGTGAGGTGGCTACTCATACTGGCATGGGGTGCCGCACCAGTATCCGCGCCACCAGTGCAAAGCCCTTGTGCAAGTCAACTTTCACAAAGCCCTCTGCACCGGGAGTGAGGTGTTTGGCCGTATATCACTGCACTTGCCAGATCCCTTCTCCCTGCCTTTAGGTCGATCTGCATTTGCGTTTTTTTCTTCTTCTTTCTGTCTCATGGCCCTCAGTAGCAGATGCTTGTGGCCACTTTGCTCATGTGACATGGGAATGCAGAAGCAGATATTGATGTGTTGAGATTTCTTACTTTGTACAGGTAGAGTTCCCTAGCGGATTCTCATTTTCATAAATGTTGTCCCCCAGCCCTTTGCCTCCAAGAATGTTTGAGATACTTAGTTGTGTAGAAAGATAAATCAAGGAAGTATCAGTCTTCAAGGCCCCAGAGAATGATAACTTCAGGAAGTACTCGTAAGATTGATCAGCATAAGATCTGTGGGAATTCACAGGAAGGAGAGCTTTGGGAGAGGATGTAGCATTGGACCTGGCCTTGAGACATGAGGCTTTAGACAGGTGAAGATGAACAGGAGGTGTTTTTATGTGTAAGGAACCTCTTGGGGTGGGGTGGCGTGGCATGTAGTGCATGGTAGCAATAGGGTACAGGTGAAGAGCCTAAGCCTACCTGGGCGAGGATGGCTGTGACCTGCACAGAACTGGAGGGCAGCTTGAGAGCCACAGGAGCACTCCCAGGAGACGAGGGCAGTCTGGGCAGATGGAACCTGCAGGGAGGCTGAGGGAGCACTGGCCCTGTAGTGCAGGCCAGAGGGAGCTGTGCTCAGTTTCCAGAGCTGCTCACTGCTAGGTCAGTGGCTTGACTACACCAGCGGTCGGTTCATAGGAGATAGAGACCCAAAAGGGCGCGATGACTTGGAATCATCACTGGCTGTTGGGGAGGTTTACTGATGGTTTGACTGGAGGCCCAGAGCCTTGGGGAGATAGATAGGCTTGGCCTGAGCAAGTGACAAGAGTGGAGTGACATCTCTGGTGGGATTGGTACCAGGTGGGTATTCCCTGTGCAGGAATGGCATGGGCCGTGGGCATATTTGACCACCTCTGGCTTTCCCTTCGCCATGAGGCAGAGGGCAGATGTACCGCCACGCTCTGTCCGTTACTTCTGCTGGTGCCACTGTTCCATGCGCTCTGCCTCTGTGCCAGGCTCAGTCACGCACTGCAGTGAATTACTGCAGAGAGCTCACAGACAGGTCTCACAATGAAGAGGGTTTATTGGGGGAGTTGGGAGCCCTGGTGGTGTAGTGGGTTACAAGCTGGGCGGCGAACTGCAAGATTAGCAGTTGGAAACCAACCATTCTCTGGAGAAAGATGAGGCTTTCGACTTCTGTAAAGAGTTAGGGTCTTAGAAACCCAGAGGGGGGCAGCTCTACCTTGTCCTACAGGGGTGCTGTGAGTCAGAATGGATTTGATAGCAGTGAGTTTGGTTTTTTAATTGGGGAAATTGATAGCTTACCACAAATCCCTCGAGGCCTCAGCTTCTCCACCCTATGGCTCCTTGGCCTCTGCCACACAGTCCCACAGTGTGGCCGTTGCCCTCTGTTCTGCCTCACCGCTCCCTCAGCTAGGCCTCTGGTCTCAACTTCTTTGTTCTGTCCCCAAGTTCCTGTGCCACAGTCTCGGCCTCCACCACTTTGGACAGAGATGGACCTGAGGTTTCCTCTCAGTTTCTGCTTCTGAGATACCACATCTGCACCGAGTACGAGCTACAGTGTAGCTTTTGTTTTTGGGAAGACCGTACCCCCAAGCAAACAAAGGGTGGTGACTGAACTCCCACTCTCTAGTAGGGTCACCTCTAAGAAGGGCACATCCCACCTTCATCTTAGAGAATGCCCTCCCAAGTGGGATGACAGGCCAGAATTCAAATCATCACATGAGATGTGGTGGAGCGAGGGCTGGGGTTGCTGGCAGAAAGACAAGAGTAGCCTCTTCAAGCATGGCCTCTGGCCTCAGCTCATGCGGTGGCGGGTCTGGGTGTGGTGCTGTGGGTCCTGTGGAGGCGGGGAGGGCCTCGGGGGGGTTTTGAGAGCTCGGGTGGATTCTCATACTGCTTGAAACATCTTCACTGAAGATCCATCCCTCAGAGCACTCCCCACTGGGAGGTAAGGCTTCCTTCTCACAGGTGAGGAATCTGAAGCTGTGAGAAAGTAGCTGGCTGCTCCAAAGGCTGGATAAGCACCCAGCCCACCTGCCCTCTCGGCGCACTTGGTTACCAGGCTGCACCTGCAAAAGGAACCGCCACTGTGACTGAGCCAGCTCAAGGATGCCCCACTCCATTAGCCAGGCCCCCGTGGTACTCTCTGCAGGTGTGCTCATGACCCCTCTGAGGGAGTGAGTGGCCCCATTTGAGAGATGAGACAGGTGCTGCGTGAGGTGGCTGGGCCCGGCACCCAGGTGGCAGAGGTGGCTGTGCTCCAGGCTTGCCCTAATGATGTTTTTTTCCCCTCCCCAGCTCATCACTCAGACCTTCAGTCACCACAACCAGCTGGCACAGACGGCCCGGCGGGAGAAACGAGCCCGGCAAGACACCGAGCGGCGGGAGAAGGCTGAGCGTGCTGCCCGCCTCGCCAAGGAAGCCAAGTCCGAAGTCTCCGGGCCCCAGATCAAGGAGCTGACTGAGGAGGAGGCCGAGAGGCTGCAGCTGGAGATTGACCAGGTGGGCGGCTCCCACTTCCCACTCCCTGATTCCCCATTGGTGAGGAAGTGAGGTACCCTCCTGCCAACTGCTCTGCCCTGTACCCAGAAAAAGGACATGGAGAGTCGTGAGAAGCAGCCCAAGAACGGCATCCTGGACCCACCTGGGAAGCAGGTGAGATGGGCTGGCGGCCCTGGGAGCTATCCCAGGAGTCTGGAGCTCCCCGTGGCTCTCCGTCTTCCTCCTCTGACTTGCCCTCTTCCTCCCTGGTCCCAGAGTCATCCCCATATCCCATACTGGCTTAAAAACGTACAGAATCCCATTGCCTTTGAAGCTTGAGCAAGAGGGCCCACGGTGCCCTAGGTCTGGGCACTTCAGACTGGCTCTTGGGGGCATGCCCCTTGGGGCTCCTCTCCTGACTCCTGCTTCCCAGCTATCCTCAGACTGTTCGTTCGACTTTTCAGACGTCCTGGCCCGAGAGTAGGGGTCTCCAACATAGAGAAGGAAATGGAATGGGTAATTTGGCAGCCTGGCCCCCTGCTGAGGCCCCTCAGTGCTGTCCAGTCTGCTAGAGTTCTCCCATGAACTCCATCCTGGAGATGCTGGGCCCCTGCCTCCATCTCTGATCCACTTTCCTCTAGTCACAGCCATTGTCATTGGTCTAACAGTCTTGAGATCAGACCCTGGAGTGGGCAGGGACCAGGCTCATCCTTGTTGGGGCGGTTGGCCCTGTTGGTGCTCAGTCTGTGTCTGTGAAGTTACTGAGCACCCCTGACTGAGCAGGAGGCCGAGGAAGAGGAGGAGGACGGGGAGGAAGATGAGAAAGACAAAGGCAAACTGAAGCCCAACGTGGGCAACGGGGCGGACCTGCCCAATTACCGCTGGACCCAGACCCTGTCAGAGCTGGACGTGAGTGCTGGGACTAGGGGTGGAGGTTAGGGAAGTCCGTCTGGGGTCCTGGCAGCCCCTGACTGCCCCTGCCCGCCCCTGCCCCTTGCAGCTGGTGGTGCCCTTCCGCATGAACTTCCGGCTGAAGGGGAAGGATGTGGTGGTGGATGTGCAGCGGCGGCACCTCCGGGTGGGGCTGAAGGGGCAGCCCCCGGTCATTGACGGGGAGCTCTGCAATGAGGTGAAGGTGGAGGAGAGCTCCTGGCTCATCGAGGACGGCCAGGTGGTGACGGTGCATCTGGAGAAGGTACGAGGGCTCTCCCCTGGGACCCAGCACTCCTGCCCAGGTGGTGATGGCAGAAGAGGGGAGGGTCTCCTATCCCTGAGGGACCACGCTAGGTGCCACACTGAGCTCATGGAGTCCCTACAGAATTGGAGGCCCAAGAAAAAGGGCTTTCAGGGTCAAAACACAGTCTTTAGTCGCAAAGCCTCTCCCTTTCCATTGTGTGTGTTCAGTCATTGCACAGACACTCGACCAACTTGTGAGATCGAGCCCTGGTGGGCTAGTGATTACGAGTTGGGCTGCTAACCTCAAGGTCAGCGGTTTGAAACCACCAGCCTCTACTCCCATGAAGCGTTACAGTTGGGGAAACCCACAGGGCAGTTCTACCCTGCCCTGTAAGGTCACTGTGAGTCAGCATAGGCTCAATGGCAGAGTTTGAAGGGGGTTGGTTTGTTTTTTTGGGTCAGGCACTGTTCTAAGATGGGTGAGAGATCAGTGAGTAAAACAGAAATCTGTTCTCTCGGGAGCCTAACATTCTTTTAAAAATTTTTATTGGGGGCTCATACAACTCTTATCACAATCCATACATACATCAATTGTGTAAAGCACATTTGTACATTCATTTCCCTCATCCTCAAAACATTTGCTCTCCACCTAAGCCCCTGGCATCAGCTCCTCCTTTTTCCCCGTGCCTCCATCCTTTCTTCCCTCCCTCCCTCCCTCCCTCATGAACCCTTGGTAATTTATAAATCATTATTTTGTCATATCTTGCCCTATCCAACGTCTCCACCTACTTTTCTGTTGTCCATCCCCCAGGGAGGAGGTCACATGTAGATCCTTGTAATCGGTTCCCCCTTTTTAACCCACCCTCGTTCCACCCTCCTGGTATCGCCACTCACACCACTGGTCCTAAAGGGATCATCCGCCCTGGATTCCCTGTGTTTCCAGTTCCTATCTGTACCAGTGTACATCCTCTGGTCCAGCCAGATTTGTAAGGTAGAATTGGGATCATGATAGTGGGGGGTAGGGGAAGGAAACATTTAGGAACTAGAGGAAAGTTGTATGCTTCCTTGTTGCTACATTGTACCCTGACTGGCTCATCTCCTCCCAGAACCTAATGTTCTTAACCACACTCCTTAGGGAAAGGGCTCAGTGTCTCTGTACAGTCAAGGGCCCGAGGCTAGTGTCCTGTGCACATAGGTCCCTGCTGTTCTGGATGGTCCTTGTCTGCCTTGTCTTCGGGAGCTGCTTGTTCCTAGGACCGTTCCCTCCCTTCCCGCAAACATACTTCATGCTTCCCCTTAACGTGCTGCTCTGTCTGCATGTCTGCCTGCTCCAACTTCTGGGGGTGGGAGGGCAGGGACTTGTTCCTCTTACCCAGAGTCTGCACGGGCCTTGTTTCTGCACGGGCCTGCATGGGTCCCAGATGCAGGGTGGTACGGGTTGGGGAGTTCGGTTCTGGAAGGTTGGGGTTGGTTGTTGGGGCAGAGGGAGCCCCCCACTCAATGGTTCTGTTCCTCTTCACAGATCAACAAAATGGAGTGGTGGAGCCGCTTGGTGTCCAGTGACCCTGAGATCAACACCAAAAAGATCAATCCTGAGAACTCCAAGGTGAGCCTAGCCGGCTGAAAGAGCTTTAGTGGGAGGTGAAGGGCCCCGGGTGACCACAGAGCTTCACCCCCTCTGTCACTGCCTGCTTCCAGCTGTCAGATCTGGACAGTGAGACCCGCAGCATGGTGGAGAAGATGATGTACGACCAGAGGCAGAAGTCCATGGGGCTACCCACCTCTGAGGAGCAGAAGAAACAGGAGATCCTGAAGAAGTGAGCATTTCAGTGGGGCTGGGAGGCCTGGGTGAATCACTCAGCAGGAGGCTCGGGCCGCCCTCCCCTTGCAGGCAAGCGTGCCTAGTTTATGGATTTGTAGCTTTGGCCTGCCTATCTTCATCACCCGCTGAAGTCCACCTCAGGGCCGGAAGGAATAACAGATGGTCATTGCCACCCAGGAGAAACAGGGCCAGTCCTGGCATCTCCTCCAGCTAGGGAGCTCCTGGAGCCCCACCCATGCCCTCCAAGTGCCTAAAGGGTTAAAGAGATTAGACTTGATTTGAGGGCCTGGGGAGAGGAAGGTGTCTTGTTTACCCTTTGTTGTCTTCTCCTTGCCAGGTTCATGGATCAGCATCCAGAGATGGATTTTTCCAAAGCCAAATTCAACTAGCCTCGTTTTCCTCCCTGAACTCTCAGGGCTCAGCTCTCAGCTTTCCAGCTGCATTTCTCACCTACCGGGCTGGGTCCCTGTTCTCCCCAATTAACCTACTATTACACATTAAAGCTATTTCCCCAGCTCCGTCTGTGTTCTTACCTCTGCCGGGCACTGCCTTTTGGGTTGTTTGTAAACTGAGGGCCTGACTTCCAGCCTGATTCTGCCATGTAACTTGCCCCTTTCATTAAACTGAAAAAACCTACTGCTCTCCCATCACTTGTAGCTCCTGGCCTAAGAGTCTGAGGCTGCGAACACCTTTTCTATGGGAGCAGAGGGCCTCTTCTTCCTCCTGGCTGGCGGGTTTGATCTGCCCGCCTTGTGGTTAGCAGCCCAGTGCATACAGTTCCTCCAGGACTCCTTAAAATACCAGTAAACGAAGACTTAGTCTATGTATAATTCTAAGCAAAAGTTGAGGGTTTTCCTAGCTAGAAAACGAACATACCGAATAGGTTCTCAAAGGTCTCTGTGACCCATCAAAGCAGATGAGCTGAACTTGTCCATCTCTAAGGGACCACCCCTACAGTCAGGGTCATGTGTTGTCCAGCCCTGGGGCCACTTCACACCCTTGTTTCTCTAAAGGGAGGAGCAGCAGAGGCTGGGAGCTCTGCCCAGGTCTTGGATAGACACCTGGCCAGGAGGGCAGTACCGAGTCCATGGGCCCACTGTTATCCCACTGGACCTCTAGGTGTTAGGCCTTCTCAGAGCTGGCCACTAGCACAGGCCTAGGCAGGCTGAGATGACATTCACCCTGCGTTGGCTAGAGGGGTGGTGGTGGTTGAGGTCATTGGGGAACCAGACAGCAAAAATGCCAACTTTTCCAAAATGGCCCTACTCCGTGGGCAGTGTGATCCGTGACTTTCTGGAAATTAGCCTCTGCTCTGTGGGTGTGGGCAGTGCAACCCTACTTGGAAGAGCCTAAGGAAAAGGGCCTGACTGCCCGAGCTGGTGGCGTTAGAACTGTGGTCGGGACCAGCCTGTGACAGCAAACTGGAGAGTGGTTTTACAAAGGGTGCCCTCGGGGGTGACTCAGAAAAGTGTAGGTGGAGCAAGGCTGAGGAATCCTGACTTCCCTGCTGAAAGAGGATCTTGTAGTATGCGGTGCATGAAATAGCCAAGTCGGATGCTCCTGAGGCCAGCTTGCCAACCTCTGCGCCAAATTGCCAAGTACCAGGTTCCCGCCTTCCAGGCCCAGAGCCAGTTACTGGCTGTGTAATCTGACTTCTTTGGCCTCTGAATCTTCTCTGGAAGGACAAGGAGCCTGTCATCCCATGGTGGTTGGGAACCCCAAGAAAACTAGAGGGGCTATAGGACTGGAGCGTGGGGTAGAGATGAGGGTATGGAAAAGTAGGATTTAGGAGAGTTGGGGGATGGTCAGAGGCAGCCCAGTTTATAGGGGGGTGGGCTTGGTGGAGTGGCACCACTTGCTAACCCCATCTCAGTTGCATCTCCTGGAACTCGGCCACCCTGAGAGGTGGGCATTATCACTGGTGTCATACACACGAAATGGCAGTGGAGCCTAATTGGGTTCTGTGTGCTGTGGCGGGCAGCAGTCAGCAAAAGGACAGACGCAGTGTCACAGCAGGGAGGACCAGGGTACATCTATTACTTTCTTTGTACTTGCAACTCGGGTCACTAGCCGTAGAACGTCAGCCAAGAACCGGAGAAACTGTTTAAGTAGGTCATCTCAGAACATGAGTGGGCACTGCCCACAATTCCACAGAGGCCCTCTGCCCCCAACCCAATCCATTGAAGGCACACTTAGTTGCTGCTGCCTGCCCCCGCCCCCCGAGGGAGACAGAAGTTTGCAGGATTGGTTAGGATGGCATGTATGGGGGTAGTCGGGATTCAATCCCAATAAGTCATTGATTTCCATGACCCAGGGCCCCTGAAGGCCATGGGCAGGAAGAAGCAGGCCAGGGCTAGGGTCAGACCAGCTGGAGGTGCTGTGGAGATGTGGACACCATGCCCAGTGAAATGCACATGGTCCAGGAGCCAGTCAGCCAAGGCAGGAGGAGCCAGAGTTGGGCAGTGCTTGGAGGGGCGCATGGCCCAAACGGGCCCAGAGTGGGTCCTGGGCTCCCTCTCATCCTGTGGGCTGTGCTTCTTGCAGAGGGGGTTGTGGCCGCTGGGCCCGGCAGGGGTTAGCAGTACACCTGGAGCAGGGGCGCCCCTGATGAGTCTGTGTCGGTGCCCTGGAAGGATGAATCGTGGCTGCCTGGGTACCCTGCGGGGAGGGGAGAGGAGGAACCAGGCTCAGAGGGCTAGCACACAGCCTGGGAAAGGCCTGCTGAGGCAGAAAGCAGGCTGGAGACTGGGCCAGTGTGACTCTGGCTGACGACTCACTTGGCATCTTGGCCAGTGTAACCCTGCGCCCCTTTGTAAAAGGGAAACGACCCCCACCCCA
The DNA here is from genome assembly GCF_050624435.1 of Tenrec ecaudatus. Taxonomy (NCBI): domain Eukaryota; kingdom Metazoa; phylum Chordata; class Mammalia; order Afrosoricida; family Tenrecidae; genus Tenrec; species Tenrec ecaudatus. The sequence continues at coordinate 50,150,012 of NC_134530.1, forward strand.
GGGGTTTGTTGTGAAGGCCATGGCAGAAGTACACATCACACAAGTTGGCTGCTCAGCCCTGGACCCTTTCTACACCCAGTAAGCTGGGTTCCTGGGCAGGGCCAGAGCTTTTCTGGTACCTGTCACTGCAGGCTCAAGTCTGGCCCGACCCCTGAATGACTCCCAGGGGACCTGCTTTAAGCCATCCTGCTGGCCCCCTCACCCCTTCCTGTTCCAATCCTCACCCACCCCAGGAGGAAGCTGGGAGAGGGGCACAGAGGGGCCCAGGACACTCCCCCCTCCTCTCTGCACTCCTCATCAGGCCAGGACCAGACCTGGGGCTCCGTAAGGCCTCAGCTTCCTGGCGATGGCGTCTGCAGTCGTCTCCTGGGAGATCTGCACGGTTAGCTCTGGAGAAGGAACGTGGGAGGCAGGTCATTATCACCCCCTTTTCACATACCCCGACTCTGCCCCAATCCAATGCGAAGGGACCCCTGGGACCCCCCACACCCTGGGAAGGGTTGAGGAGAGAGTGTTTAACACAAAGAGGCACAGACAGAGGGTGTGCGTTGGGGTAGTTTGGGGAGGGGTGCCTGTGCATCAGTGTACTCGGGCGTTTTGGTTGTGCCTTGGCCAGCCAGAGATCCAAAGTCATTGGCTTTCTGGGCCTTGGTAAGCAGCTGAGGCCTGTAAGGTACTCAGCCTGTAGGCCAGGAGGAGAGGGGGGCTGAGGGTCTTCTAGGGACAGCAGAAGCCCCAAATTTTGGATGCCCCACTGGCTCTTCCCAAAACGGCCCAAGTGGGCAGGGCCAGGGTGGAGATGGGTGATGCGGAGGAGCTGAGAGGAAAGAGGTAGAAGAGGCAGAGCGCCCTGCCCTGGCCAGGACCACCTCCTCTCGGGCCCTGGGCCCCACGTACCGTCCTGGCTGATGCCTGAGCCCACCATGGTCTCGTGGCCACTGTCGGGGGCAGCCGCAGCGGAGGCAGCAGCCCGCTGGGAGCGCCCCTCTGCGGGCTGGGGCCGGGCCCGGCTCTTGCGGGTACTGATGCGAATGATGCCGCGGACCAGGCGGCCCTCGGCGTCCTGCTCGTCCAGGTGGTAGTCCTGCGTGATGCTGCTGATGAGGTCCGAGATCTTGCTGGTCTTCTCCAGGAACACGGTGTCTGACGTGCACTTGGCCAGCTCGTCGATCTGGTGCACGCTGAACAGCTCGGTCAGCTTCTTGAAAATGAGCACGTCGATCTCCCGGCTCGACATGGAGCCGCTGCCCATCTCGGGCAGGTCCAGGTCTGACTCATGGAAGGAGTAGTACTCCTCGGAGCCCCGCGGGCTGCTGGCCAGGGTGCTGGGCAGGCTGTGCCTCGTGGGCGGGGGCTCCGGCAGCAGCTCCTTGCAGCAGGAGTCCGCATCCGTGGCTGAGGAGGTGGCGCTGCGGTGGGGATACACCGGGATGCCTTTGAGCTTGACGTCTGGGTAGCTGAAGCTACTGCCCATGGTCGACTTGAGCCGCTGGCCATCGCGATGGCTGGGGGGTGCGTGGTTGGGGCTGGGGGGCACCCCATTGTGCTCCTTGGGCCAGGTGGCTTCTGCAGCCTCCTCGGTGGAGTCCCGAGCAGACAGGCAGGGGCTGCACCCCTGCACGCAGGCGCCGAAGCGCTGGAGACAATCCCGGCAGCGGCGGAAGCAGAAGGCAGCCCGGCACCAGTCCCACACCCAGGGCCGCCAGAGCAGGCAGCAGGCGGGAGGCTCAGCAGCGGGCTCGGCACAGCCAGAGATGAAGGTGAAGCTCTCGGGCCCATGGCGACCAGGGTCCTTGGGGTCTGGCCTGCGGGCACGGCGGCTTGGTGGGGGTTGAGGGGGCGCTTCATACACCTCCAGGCATTGTTCTGTTGGCCGCTCCCAGCGTCCCAAGTGGGGCGGCCCAGATAATGGGCGAGAATGACCAGGGCGGGGCATTGCTCACTGCATGGTTTGCGGCAACCAGGCACCTGTGGGGAGTGGGGGGAGGCCAGGAAGGGGTCAGAGGTCAAAGGCAAACTCCTGTGCTGACCTAAGAAGCTTCAGACTTTTGGTTTCTGAGGTCAGGGATGAGGGTGGGCCCAAGGGTGCCCATAAACCCCAAACGATTGGGTTTCTCCTTCCCAGCGCAAAAGTCCTCTCTGTGGTCTGACCCAGATTTCAAGATCTCCTGGGAGCTTGCGTTCTGGGGAACGGTCTCTGTGTCCTTTCTCACCATGGGGAGCCCTCTACAGAGCCTCGGCGGCTCAACTGGTACTTCTCCACGTGACTTGTGGCAGACACTGATCATTGCTCCCTCCCCACCTCCTTCAAATCAGCCCGTCAGTGTTTCAGTCTGGCTCGGGTTTGCCCTCCTAGCACAGTGAACATGAAGAAGACTAGTTTGCTTCCCAGGCAAGAAATCTGAGTCACAAGCTATACCTCTTTTCCTTTTTTGCCTTGGTTGCTAGGAAACTCAGGGTTAAAACCTCACTCACTCCATAGACACTAGCCTTGGTTTTGTAGGGGAAAGATTATTCAATGGAATAGGTAGGATATGTGAGAGGCGCCTTGGTAGCATAGTGGGTTATGAGTTGGGCTGCTAACTGCAAAGTCAGCAGTTCAGAACTACCTGTCTCTTCTGAAGAATGATGAGGTTTTCTACTCCTACAAAGAGTGACAGCCTTGGAAAGCCAAAAGGGAAGTTTCACTCAGTCCTATAGCCTAGGCATGGGTCAAAAGAGACTCGATGGAAGTAAAGTTTGGGTTTTACTTTAAGGAGATGTGAGACACTATAGGAGTCAATAAATGTACTGAGGGAGTCTGGGGAGATGATGCAGCTGCATCTTTGGGTGAGGCCTGGAACACAGGTAAAAGTTTGCTGGGCAATAGCTATTCTTTCTTAACCTGAATTTCCTGAAACATCAATCTTTTACTCTTTAATGGCTTGGGTTCCTGGGGCTGAGGATGTGTGAGGAAGCTGAGTCCGGGGCTCTCAGGATAGCTGAATTCTAGTTCCAGTTCTGGCACTGATAGGCTATGTGCCTGGACAAATCAATTCTATGTCTCTTAACAAGGTCACCAAAATACCATCCAGGCCCCCATTCAGGCCACTTCCAGTCCATTCTACTTGCCTCAGGAAGCAAAATCTGACACACACCAATCTGGAAAACCTGGTAGGCACCACCTTAATCAAATGATCCAAGTTAACAGCACCAACAGTGGTACCAACAGACATCCCGGAACTCCTACGCATTGAACCAGGAAAGAGAGGTGCACGCAGTACCCCTGCCCCAAATCTCCTACCTGAGTACAGCCATGACAAACACTCACGGAGCACCAGACAAGGTGAAGAACCTGACAACCAGGGGCATGTGGGATCCTGATCAGGGACGAAATCTCCACGCCTCATTAAGCACTCCTCTCTTAGGGGCTGAAGAACCCCTTGTTAGATGGGAACCTCCTTACTCCACCCAGTTTTCTGCTGGGCTATTAGCTATACCCATTGTCTGAGCATAAGCCCCTCTCTCCAAGGACCGTAACCTCAAGGAGCGGGGCCTGTGTCTGATTTCTTTTGGCCTCAATGCCTGGAACAGGGTTGGGTCCAGCAGGTGCCCCATGGGCCGGCATGGGCTGTGTGGTAATAGCGAGGCATAGTGGCAAGCAAAAAGACTTAGACTCCTGGCCGGTCAGGCTTGATGAGTCCACCCCTCAAAGGTGTGCAGACTGAAGCCATAGTCACTCACTCTCTGCCACTGAGTCGGTGCCAACTCATAGTGACACCCATGGAGTGGGTGGTGGATTTGAACTGCTGACCTTCCAGATCACAGTCCAACACATAACCACTATGTCACAGGGGCCCCTAAAGCTACAATAGGTGACCCCCTAAAGCTGATTTTCACAAATCAGAAGGGCAGTGGTTAAACACCTTTGCTATGGTTTGAACAATGTGAGGGTAGGTAGGGATTCATTCATTCACTCAACAAAAGTTGACTGTGGGGCTGCTGCGTGTTGGACGCTGTTCTGAATTCTGTGGATGCGGCTGCTGTTGCTATTGGTCGGTGCCATTGAGTCAGCACAGCAGAAGGAACCCTGCACGGCCCTGCGCCGTCCTCACACTTGTTTCTAGGTCTGAGCCCAACGAAGCAGCCTGTGCCAATCCACCCTGCTGAGGGCCTTCCTCTGTTTTGCTCCACCCCCCACTTGACCAAACAAGATGTCCTTCTCCAGGGAATGGTCTCTCCTGACAATGTGCCCAAAGTATTTAAGACGAAGGGATGTAGCACTAAGAACTTCCTACTCAAGAGCTGCCATTCCAGTGAAATCACCGAGTGAAGGCTTACACTGTTCTGAGTGCTTCCGATGCTGTGACAATCCTTTCTGTAGGTATTATCACGACTACATGGAGGCACAGAAAAGCGAAATCGTTTTCCTAAAGCCACACATCCGTTTATACCTATATAGCCTGGCTCCAGGATTCTTATCCAGTCCTTCATCCCATTTCTCAAAGGGGCACAAAAGGATGAGGCAGAAGGGAAGGAGTCGGCTGCCGGCCCCATGGAGAAATCCACGTTCACAATGGCCCTTTTGGGGAGCCCTGGCCAAAGTGGTTACACGGTGGGCTGCTAACTGCAAAGTTAGCAGTTCAAAACCACTAGCAGTTCCGGGGAGAAAGAAGTGACTTTTTATTCCAGGGTTGAGTTGCCGTTTCAGAAACCCACAGGGGCAGTTCTACTCTGTCCTGCAGGGTTGCTGTCAGTCACAGTGGACTTGCTGGCAGTGAGTTGGTGGTGTTGTTTTTTTTAATCTTGTGGGCACAGGTCTGGATGAGGAGGGTGGGTGTATTAACACTGCTTCCATCACATTGAGCTCTGGGGATCCTGGGGTACGAGCAAAGGGTTCCTGATGGTGGGCTGGGCCATGGGCTCTGCCCCCACTCCCAAGGCTAGAAGACTCACTATCCTTCATTAATCTGATAAACAGCTACTGAGTACCTACAAGTGTGTGCCCAGAGCTGTGCGAAGGTAAGGGAAACAGCAGCTAGTGGGCCACAAACAGGGTTCAACTCAAGAGAATGTGTGTCTTATTTATGTCACAGCTGCCCTGAAAGTACTTATCCCACTTCACAGAGCAGGAGTCTGAAGCCCAGAGAGGTGGACAACTGGCTGGAAAGGAGCAGGATTTGTACTGCTCTATACCACACATCAGGAGCCCTAGTGGTGCTGACCGGCAAACAGTGGGCTACGAACCACCAGGTCAGCAGTTCAAACCTATCAGTCACTTCTCAGGAGAAAGATGAGGCTGTCTCCTCCCATAGATCCACAGCCTTGGAAACCCAGCATAGGAGTTAGAATTGCGTCTGTGGCAGGATGTGTGGTTACTTTTGTTTTTGGTACCACACATCAGTAATAGGGTGGCATTGGATGGCGGGGGGTAGAGGGGTGCGTGAGGGGGCCTCAACCTGGGGGGAAGGGACAGGACCTAACAGTTTCCCTCTTTCCTCTGGCCAGTGGTTCTCAATCTTCCTAATGCCGCGACCCTTTAATACAGTTCCTCACGTTGTGGTGACACCCCCCAACCATAAAATTGTTTCCGTTGCTACTTCATAACTTTGCTACTGTTTTGAATCTAGCGACCCCTGTGAAAAGGCTGTCCGAACCCCAAAGGGGTCAAGACCTACAGGTTGAGAACCGCTGCTCTAGGCTTTGAACTCTCCTGAAGCCAAATCCAGCCCCTCCTACTTCCAGGTTACACCTCCCTGCTGCTGTCACCCTCCCACCCCCAAACCCTAAGAACACTGTCATTTAGTGTGATATTGGGGAGAGCCCCTGCTATAGGGTCTCGGGCAAGACTCTTAGCCTCAGTTTCCTCATCTGTAAAAGGTAGGGAGCGAGCTCTTCAGAGACTAAAATGAGATCTTGCGCGCAGGGCCCTCGTGCAGTGCTTAGCACCTGGGAGAGGCTGTCACTGGCACCAGCTCCCCCACCGCTCCCTGTCTTCTCCCCGATGCAATGCACCCCCAACCCCTCCCTTTGTACCTGCGAGCGAGCACACGCTTGGGGGTCGGTCTTCCCACGTCCTGTCTTTTGAGGGCCCCCAGCCCAGGTCCTGCTGCAGCTGTCGTGTGCGGAGCCGGGCACACGTACTCTGTCTCCGGCCCCAAAGGTGCAGCCAGACACTCCCTCATCCGCGGGCGCCTGGAACCGGACCCCGGCAATGCCTCCGGGTAAGCGCAGCCCCTACAGCGGCACTGCCCTCCGATGAGCACCGCCCCTTCGGCTGCAGGGCCTGTGCCCGCGGGCGGCCCCAGCCCCGACGCGGCTCCTCGGGGTGCGCCCCTCCCCCCACCCCACCCTGTCCCCCGGCGGGTCTGGCTCCCGTCCCAAGCCAGCGCCCCCTCCGGAAGAACCCGGCCGCCTCACTACACTCCGCCCGTCCAGCCCCGGCGCCCGCTCAGGCCGCTGCCCGGCCCGGCCCGCGCACCCCGGAAGTGGGAAGGTGGCCCGCGAGGAACGGGTCTCGAGACACACTCCCCGACCCCAGCACCACCTCGGGGGTCTCCCCACACTTACCCCGTCCTGGTGCGCACCCCCACCCCCCTCCCCAAGGCCCGTGCAGGCCTTACCTGTCCCACCAGGTGAGCCGCTGCCGGCTCGGCCCCTCCCCCGGCCCCCTAACCGCTCACCTGGGGCCCAGGTGAGCGTCTCGCGGGAGCGCTGCACGGGCCGCCGCTGGGGACACACTTCCTACCTCCGCGAAGGGCCGCCGCGCACCTGGGCCGAAGCCCCGCCCCCGAGTTGGGTGAGCCCGCCCCGGACTCGAGCCGACTGGGCCCCGAGCGAGTGAGGCCTGCCTCCGAGCCTCAGTCTTCCCTTTGGTTCAATGGGCAGGTGGTCCCAGCAGTCTGGGGCTGTAACTCTGGCGACGCCTTAGGGTCCCACCCCAAAGATCCTGTCTTCAGGGAAGCCTTCCCTGACCGTGGCTGGTGTTCGGTTAACACTCCGAGAATGGGTCTGTGTCCGTCTGTTGTTTCGTTTTCTGTCGCTTCCTTTAGCCTGTGACCTTGAGAACAGAATTTGGCCTTGTTCCGCTGTGCTCCTGGTGTCCAGGACAGGGCCTAGCACATGGTGGGTTCGCAGCAAATATTGAATGAATGACTATGCAGGACTAGACTCCTGTTTCATGCCTGTGTGTGTGTGTGTGTGTGTGTGTGTGTGTGTAGGCGGATCCTTTAGTGGGGGGTTCAATCTCAGACACGTTCCTCTGCTCAGAGCTGTGAATTAGATGGAGGAGGGGCAGGGTTTGCAGCCTTGAAGCATCCAGCCCAGGTCTCTAAAACCTTAGATCAGTGCTCTAAGAGGCAACACTGTTGAGAGGTTAGAAGTGGGGACTGAGACTATCCTAGGTCCTGCTCCCCAATTTAACAATAGTGCCAATTAAAAAGTGAGTTTTAGGGAGAATTTCCAGAATCCAAGGTAAACCTGGTATCAGCAAGCTATTATTTAATCTTTCCCTAATCTGCTAAGTGGGGAATGTATTGTCGCTCCTGTTTTACAGATGAGGAAATTGGAGTTAAGGGAGAGGAAATTATTTGCTCAAGTAGTGGACTCTGGCAAAGCTTCTTTAGCTGTGGATTTAATAGCCCTTCTCCAGTTGGGAAGATTAACCACATAATGGATGTAAAGAGGGTGTAGGAAGATGCCAGGGAGGTAAGGCTTGGCTAAGCACTTCCGGTCGAGTGGATTCTGAACTCAGATGCTCCACAGAGCTTTCCGTGGCTGTTTTCCCCAGGAGATGGCCCCGCACTTGAACCTCCAGGCACATTGACTGTTGGGCTACCCAAGGAGCGGGTTGCTGTTAGGTGCCATCAAGCTGCTTTCAAGAATTGGTAGTTTTGGGGGGGTGGCCGGGGAGGTGGAGAGGGTGATGTGAAGTTAATAATGGTGAGAGCAAGCATGAAGAAAATGTTCTGAAACGGAATGTTATGATGAGTGTGCAACCCTTCTCGATATGATTAAATGATTGAGTTGTATACTATGTGAATTACCTGTCAATTAAACTGTTGGGGGGGGGATGGAATTAGGAGCAAACACTTGGCCTTCCACCCTGAGCCCCCCTCCTAGTTCCCTCAAGATGAAGATACTGCTGATTGGAACAAGACCCTTGTGGTGTTTAGGATGCCAACCCCACCCTTGCCTGGCCAGGTGTGAGAGACTCTGGATGATGATTGTCGGAGCTGCCTTCTTTGTCTCCGCTCTCAGAGCACCTTCATGTCATCCCCCAGTTGCTCCACCGTGTGCACACAGTAGGTGTTTCATTTCCACCAGAGACTTTCCATGGCAGCTTCTTCATCATGTCTGCTTCATGTTCCCACTCAAGGCTCCTGGGACTTTGTATTCTTTCAAGCTCAGAAAGTGGTCTCTTACCAGGTACAGTGGGATTCAAGTACCTACCCTAAGATCCAGTAAGTAACCTTTAGGCCCCTGATTATTATTCCCTTTCAGAATGAGTTGTCTTTGTTATGGTAAGGAGGGACAATTAGTGGAGAATGCATGTTAAACCAATCTTTTTGTTTGTGTCCATCTCATATAAGATGTAAAAGATCAAACAAATGCTCTAAGGAGAAGGGTACAGTGGAGGTGGTTATCCACCAGGCTGCTAACTGCAAATTCAGCAGTTCAAAACCCACCAACCGCTCCGTGGAAGAAAGATGAGGTTTTCTATTTCCATAAAGAGTTACTGTCTTGGAAACCCATCAAGGCTTGTGACTTTAGTTTGGGTTTGGAAGACCAAGGAAGGACTCAGGAAGCGGAAACTAAAAAGACAAGGACTTGCCTTCAGAGCTGACAGAAAGAAAGCCCTCTCCTGGAGCCAGCATCCCAAATTCAGTCTTCCAGTCTCCTCAACTTATATGGCAAAACCCCAAAACACTCTCTGCCAGTAGAGTCCAATCTGACTCATAGGGAGAATGTTCGTAAAAGCATTGCTCATCACAGTCCCAGCTGAAAAACCCAAATGGATAAAGAGAGGCGTAGCCGGGCAAAGAAATACTAGCAGCAGCGTGTTGCCCTGTGGGACTTGAGTGCTGTATGGTTGTGGGAGCTTGGTCCCCAGCATTTCAAATACCAGTGGGCCCCCCACAGTGAACAGGATTCAGCAGAGCTTCCAGACTAAGATGGATTAGGAAGAAAGGATGAATGATCCACTAATGATCTGCTTCTGAAACCCAGCCAGCAAATGCCCTGTCGTAGGTCACAAGAGTGTCGGCCATACCAATACTGAGGTTGGCATAGGACCTGGCAGTGTTTCATTCTGTTCTGCTTGGTAGCGCCATGAGTAGGAACCAACAAGACAACAGCCAACGATAGCAACAGCAAAAATGAGCGAATCAGCAATACAAGTGGCTCTTAATCAAGTGGGTAATAAAAGCAAGTACCAGAAGATGACATGCAGGATAATATTCTTTTTACGAAGTCCCAAACCAAATGGAATCGCTATTAGGTGTAATGTTGAGTTGAGCCACAGAAAATTGCTGTTATTCAACCTGGCTTGATCCACAAAACGGCAAGTTCATAGTCCCCAATACAATGGTCTTTTAATAATAATAATAAGAATTTTTAAAAGGCAGCTTCATATAGTTCAGCATAATTGATATATAAAAAACAAAACCACCAATGGGGATGGAGAAAGAGTTAGGGAGTATGGAACAAAGCATTCAGAATAATGGTTACCTTGTAGGGGTGACAGGGAGAAGGGAACAGCCCACAGATAGATTTAATTTTTAGTAACATTCTGGTTCTTAGTTTAGGTGATAGATCCACAGGCTTTCATGGGATCATGATTGAGAATGTAGAAATTGATGTTTTGACTCTCAGTAATTAAAGGTATCATGACTTGCAAAGTTTCCAAGGTAAACAAATGCATGATTGAGAATAGTTTTATCTGTTCTCATTTCAATCATTAAAAAAATTCAGGTATCATTTACATATAATAAAATTTACCCTATTCACCTAATCCATAATTAAAAAAAATTCATCCTTTGGTGTTGAATTTTGTGGGTTTTGAAAAATGCAGACAGCTGTATAACCACCCCCATGATGAAGACATGGAACTGTTTAATCACCCCAAAATTCTCCCATACCCTTCTGTCAATCCCGCCTCCACCTCATCCCGTGGCAGTGACTGATCTTGTTTCTGATTACATCGTTTTGCTTGTTTCAGACATTGTTTAGTTTTTTTAATTAAAAAGATATTTATTTGTTTTCCTTGTTTTGTTTTAGGAGTGCAATTGTATTCAAACATTCTAATTCTATGGTATCTAAAATATTGTAGATTAATGATAAAAAATACTTATACATACAGTACATTTTATAGCAGGAATTATAAAATAAAATCAATATGATGAAGTAAAGCAATTACTTTCTTTACCTAGGAAGAAAAAAAGAAAAAGAATGGCGGGACGGAGGTAATGAAAAAGGAGGGAGGGAAGAAAACAAAGAAAGAGAGAGAAAAAGAAAAATCGATGGTACCTGAGCTTCTTCTGGTACCTTCTGGGGTGTGAAGGGAGCATCCTCTGACATCTCGACTGCCTTCCCCCAGCTGTGGCTGTGTAGCCTGGGCAAGCCACTTGTCTTTTATGTAAAATGTTGAGTTTGACGTTTGTGAGATAGCCAAGAACTAGCAGGATGATATTTATGATTATATTTAGGAGCTTCAGGACCTGAAAAAATTATGATGCCTCCTTTAATATATGTAACTCAAAATAAAACATGCTGTAAGACACAAAACTGAGATGCATAATGCAAGGAAAACTGGCTTCTCTGTTTCTTTACTGCAAAAACCTGGGCAAATTCACTACAAATTATAGCTCATTGTCCCTCATTTTGGGGGGGGGGCAGGTGGCAGAGATGCTTACTGTCTTGTTAGCTGCTGTCCAGTTCACTCTGATGCGTGGCGACTGCAGGAATGGGGGGTCAGTGTCTGACTCCCCCTGGCTTTCCAAGGAGGAAGGAGGAAGCCCAAGGTCCAGTCGTTTGAGGCAGGGCGCAAACAGGTCTCCACCGCTTTCCTTCTTACCAATTCTGACCCTAACCTTGCTTTCCATAGCAGCCTACATATCTAATGGGTTCTGTAATCCACTGCTACGATCACAGGATTCGCCGATAATGCTCGTCATTATGGAGTTTATTAAGGAAGTTAGCAGGTTACAATTGAGCGTCAGAAAGGCTCTGGATCCAGTGAGTCAGGACAGCCTCTTCCGGGCCAGGCATCTCTGACAATGTGACAAAGCTCTCTTAGTGCTGCTGATAAATGCCCAAAGGCTCCATCACTCTGCCTTAAGCTTCAACCCGAAGGGATTCTGCTCTAACGCTGTGAACCAGCAAAAATAGCTCCCCCAATTAAGTGCCTGGAGGTATCCTATTCTGTAATCGAGCCTCTTGCTGAAAGTACTCAGCTTTACTCTTTCTGTGGGTGAGGAAGCCCAATGTCCTATTTTATGCTCTGGTTCTTGATTCGGCTGGTGCTGCTCCTCTGGTATCATAGCTCTCTGGCTCCCGGATTGGAGAGGTTCCATGCACAGAGCTCTTGGAGTCTAAAGGATGTGCTCCATTTCTTGCTCTTTTCTCTTAATGGTAATGAACTTTCTCCTCACTTCTTGCCTCTGAGGTGATTCATTATACATTGAGCCCCCACTACCCAGTGCCATTGAGTCAATGCTGACTTAGAGCAAATCTACCTTGGATTTCCAAGACTGTGAATCTTTGCGGAAGCAGACAGTCTCATCGTTCTCCCACGGAGTGGCTCTTTTTGTTGTTGTTAGATGCCATCGAGTCGATTCTGACTCATATCCACCTTCCGTACAAAAGAATGAAACACTCCCCCGGCCTGTACCATTCTTACCGTTGCTCTTATGTTTGAGTTTCATACTTTACCACGATTCAAATGCATTTATTCTTTGGTTTTCCTTATTCCTGGTCCAACTTTCACATGCACAAGAGGCCACTGAAACTACCATGGCTTGGGCAGGCACACCTTAGTCCTCAAAGTAAAATCCTTGCTTTTCAACATTGTAAAGAAGCTTGTTGTAACATTTCATTTGGTAGTCCATCATTTCCTGGAGCCTTGTTTTTGGCTAGTGCCTTCAGTGCAGCTTGGACTTCAGCATCATTGGTTCTTGATCATATGCTACCTCTTGAAATGCTTGAATGTCAACTGGTTCTTTTTGGTACAGTGACTCTGTATTCTTTCCATCTTCTTAAAAAAATTTTTTTTACGTTATCAGTTATTTAATTAGGTTCTTTGCAAGAAGTCCAGAACACCAGTTTGTGAGGATTCACCATTTGTGAGTGCTAATGTAGAAAGCAAGTAGCCTTAGAACTGGGAGCCTGGCTTTGATTTTTGCCAAGATTTGCGAGTTCATGGCTTTCTGATTAACTTTGCACTGATCTGTGATCTTGTATTTCTCTTTCTTGGTGTCAAAGATCTGGCCTTCTCCTTCTTGAAGTAGGCATCTGTGAGGTGTTTGGGGATTTGCAGACCACTTGTGTTAGGCAGGGTTCTCTAGAGAAACAAAACCAGGACACTTAGGAATATAGATACAGCGTGACGGAATATAACAGCTAATTAGTCCACACAGCAGTACAGAGGGCTCAGTTCAACTCACTTCTGTGGAACAGTTAATATACTGTTGAAGTCCAACTCACAAAGGCTGCTAGGTCCAAGGTCAAGGAAGCAGACAGCTGAGTCTTTCCCCGGGCAATAAAGGCAGTCCAGCCACAGGCAGCAAACAGCAGGATAGGTCACCAACAGTCAGCAGCTCAGGAGCTTAGCAAAGCAGACCCAGATGGGATATTGAACTCAAGCAATGCAAGACGACAGGGTCCACCAGCCTCAAGCTCAAGCAATGTATACACCAGCAGTGTGGCAAAAGCAGGTTTCGAAGGACCCGCAATCTCTAGCAATATGATCCACGGGTTGGCTGTCCCACAGGTAGTGTAGCTCACAAGTTGAGGCAGAGAACTAGCTAAAGCAGCTGCTTGCTCTCATGCTGGTCTGATCACCAGAGAGTAAGAGAGAGAGGGGTGGGCTTGCTGAGCCATTTATCTCTTTGCCCTCCAGTCAAACTGCAACCTGATTAATCCCACATGTTCCTATTGGCCAGGTTGGCACAATAAACCTACCTATCACACCACTGGTGGAGTGATACATTTCGGTGGAGGCGGCGATGACAAATTTCTGTGCATTCTGTGCAGAGGAACTCGATTGAGGGAGAGATGTCAGTCACAGCAGCAAACCACTGTCCAGCTGCTTCAAGAAAACCAATTCTTGCCTTGGTGGTGTTCTGTCAGGATGATCGGAATGGTCCCCAGGTAATGCTGAAGGGCAGTCTCCTCACTGGCTGACTGAAGGGCTTTTTGCCCTGGCTCAATAACTTCTGAGACATGTCTTCCGCAGGGTCACACCTAGGCATTCTGTGCAGCGTAGCCACTCAGGTACCACCAAGCTTGTAAGCACCACCTGGCTTTGTCACAATACCAAGGACCTTCTCCTTCTCAACCCTAGATTTGGCTCCTGAAAACATACTCTTGTACATAGCCTTTCTGGAAAACCGTCCAATCCAGCTGCAGTGGGACTTCCCCTTCTTGAGTGTTTGGTCCTTGATCTCAGCCTTCTTAACTCCACCACTGCCATCTGCTTTCTTGACTTCAGGCTTCTCTCAGCAAGCTAGGAAAGAGAAGTAACTTCGCAACTTCTGGCTTTCCATCTTCTTTCAATGCTACCTGCACCATTCAATATTTGCCCATAGAGTCTTTCAATATTGAAACTGGAAGCGTGAATTAGTTCTTTCAGTTTAAGATGTGCCGAGTATTAATACTTGCTGATTTTCTAACTCTAGGTCTTTGCACATTCCATTATAATAGTTGACTCTATCTTCTTGAGCTGCCCTTTGAAATTCTGTTCACTGACATCATCATTTCTTTCATTTGTCTTAGCCACTCTACGACAAGAGCAACTTTCAGAGTCTCTTCTGACGTCCTCTTTGCTCTTTTCTTTCTTTCCTGTCTTTTTAATGACCTTTTTTGCTTTCTTCATGTATGATGGGTTTTTTCCTAGTGTTTAAAAAATCATTTTATTAGGGGCTCATACAACTCTTATCACAATCCATACATCATGTATGATGTTCTTGATGTCCTGCCAGAGCTCATCAGGTTTTCTGTCATTAGTGTTCAATGCTTCAAATCTGTCCTTGAAATTCAGTTAGAATAAACTCAAGTGATGTTCTGGCTCTCGTGAACTTGATTTAATTTTCTTCAGCTTCACCTTGAACTTACATATGAGTAATTGATGATCTGTTCCACAGTTATCCCCTGGCCTGGTTTTCCCTGTGGATGTTGAGCTTCTTTGTGGTCTCTCCACAGATGTAGTCAACTTGATGTATATGTATTTCATTTGGAGAAGTCCATGTATATATAGTTGTCTTTTGTGTTGTTGAAAAGAGATGTACGTGATGAAGTCATTGGTCTTGCAAAATTCTACCATGTGATTCCCAGCTTCATTCCTGTCCCAAGGCCATATTCCCACTACTGTTCCTTTCTCTTCGTTTCCAATTTTTGCATTCCCGTCAGCAATAATTATCAATGCATCTTGATTGGATATTTGATCAATTTCAGATGGAAGATGTTGGTAACATCCTTCAATATCTTTATCACTAGCATTAGTGGTTGGTGCACACATTTGAATAATAATTCTATTCACTGGATTTCTTTGTATTTAGATAGATATTATCTTATCACAGACACCATTGTACTTAAAATAGATCTTGAAATGTCCCCTTTTTGGATGATGAATGCAACACCATTCTTGACTCTAGCTGTGGCAGTTACCTAATCTGTCCACTTGTGAAGGGGTGGAGTCTAACCTGTCAATCAAGTCACAGCCAATGAGGCTTCTGAGTGGGCATGGATTTCTCCTGAGAATTCTGGTAACGCTGGTCTTCTTCCCTGGCGGTGGGACACACACTCCTTAAGAGACATTCCTGATGACAAGCCACATGGAGCTATGTTGATGGAGCCAGAGCCCTGGGGCTGGAGGGATCACATGGAGACCCACACTAGCACTAAGATGCTTCCAACACCACTGGATCCACAAGACTTTCCACCCACTGGCCTGTGATCTTCTTGCATTCAGTGTCATTGCATGTGTTGTGTGAGTCTGGGGAGGAATTTATAGATTGGTATCAGACATGTGGGCTAATATCGGACTGATGGGCTTGAGCTGGACTGGGCTGGGATGTTTTCTTAATATGCAATTACTCTTTAATATAGATTTCTCTATTTCACACATATAAGCGTTTCTGGATAACCCAGACTAACACACTGTCATTCCTGGCAGAGTAGAGGATATGATGGCCTGATTCAAAAGGGCCAACATCAGCCCGTTTCAGCTCACGAATGCCTAGGATATCAATCTTTATGCAGTTCATTTCAGCTTTGACAACTTCCAATTTTCTTAGATTCATACTTTGTACTTTCCAAGTTCCAATTATTAATTGATGTTTTCAGCTCAGTCTTCTCATTTTCAGTTGTCATCAGCAAACAAAGGTCCCAAAGTCTCTACTCCCCAAAGCTTTACCACATTCAAGCCATTATGATCGATTCTGGTTTGGGAAGACAGGTCTTCATCGGTCATATTGTGAGTGCCCTCAGACCCGAGGGGTTCAATTTCTGGTATGATGTCTGACAATGTTCCGTTGCTATCCATGAGGTTTTCTGTGGCTAATCCCTCTGAAATGGGCAGCCTATTCCTTCTTCTCAGTCTGGAAGCTCCGCTAAACCTGTTCACTCTGGGTGACCCTCCTGGTATTTGAAATACCAGTGACATAGCTTCCAGCCTCGCAGCAACACACAAAGCCAACCTTACCTTCCTTCCATTCCAGGGAGACCGGCTGCTCACCTCTGGTGTTCTTCTCCCACAGGGCACACTAGGGGGCAGCACACCACAGTGGGAATTGCCAGAAATTTACTGAGTTGAACTCCTAGACTTGTCCCTGCTTGGCTGCCGTGTAAAAGTCACTTCTTTGAACCCCAGCATTGTTCCATCTTTTCTTAAAGTCGGTTTAGTATGAAGCAGGGTCGTCACCGTGGTTTAGAGTATAAGCTCTGGAGCCAGAGATCCTGGATTTATGTCCCAACTTGACCGCTTACTGGACTGTGAGACCTTGACCAAGTGTTTGAATCTCTCCGCTCCCTGGACACCTCTGTAAAATGGTGGCATTTATAGTGTCTGCCTTACAGGGTGGTGGTGATTACAAGAGACACCACCGATGTTACCTGTTTTGTTTTCGCCCTCCCTCATCCCCAGCCATCCTAGGGCGAGGGCGGAGGCGAAAAGTCATGGAAGAAAGAGACTTCCATTCAGATAAATTATAGCGACACATTTGCTACCTCGAAACAAGCTACAGCCAAGCCAGCCTCCTAATAGGGAGAGCATGGGCACTAGGCCATCTGGGATTTACAGAAAACAGGCCGTTTAAATAGGGCACGGGAGTACAAGGCAGACTGTCACAACAGCACGATTGGTGGCAGGTCAGCACATCACAGCTGCAGGTGGCACTACAGAACCGGACACGTATACGATGCGAGATCAGAGGCCTTGCAAGATCGCTTCCAAGCTCTGTGACATGGTAAATGGTCAGGACGAATTCAAGGGAAGCAGAATCTATGCAGAATCAAAATGGATCTAGGAACTTCTGCAATGGATTTGAGCCTCCTGCAAACTGAGTGCTCAGAATTTAAATCCTGAACAAACACTTCCCACTCCTGTTGAGAACAATGTCTTTGACGCCTCACTGTGTGCATGATAGAACTTTGCAAGAGCAACGATGTGTTGGTCTTCCCATGGATGTAGTCAGTTTGATTTCTGTGCATTCCATCGGGAGAAGTCCACGTGTATAATCACCCTCTCTGTTGTTGAAAGAAGGTGTTTGCTAGGAACGAATTGTTTATAAAATTCATTCATGCCTATTGCAGGTCATCGATGATGTTACTCTTGAAGGCTGTGAGTGGTCTTTGTATGACAGTTTAAATTCTGTACATCATAAAGGGGATTGCAGAGTACTGCATGCCCAAGGTCATCCAACTGCTAATGCAGAGGCTAGGCCTTTTTGCTCCAGAGTCTGAGCTCTTTCTCATGTCCCAGACTTCTCATGTCCCGTCTGGGTTCTCTGGAGACTGGACCCTCGGGCCACTCCAGGCTGCAGTAGAATCAGAGTGTGGGTGGGGGCAGTGGTTCTTCAGTGCTGACATTCTTTCCCAAACAGAATCCTCGCCCAGACAGACTGTTCTGGAATTTGGAATGAAATAGTGGAATGGACTCAGTGGGAAGTGAGCCAGAGGGGTGAGGGAACAGAGCGATGTGGGGCAGCGCAGAATTGGAACATCGAGGATGAGACCGAATTAGAATGTGGCAATGGGCAGTTCAGGGCAGGGATTGGTCCGATGGCCACTGAGAGCTCTCTCTTTCATTGGCCACAGGATGAGCTGTCATGAGCCTGGGGGCGGGGGCAGGTGAGCCTGGAGGTTCAAGAAAACATAGGAAACAAACTTACAGGTGAGTGGGGGAACAAGAGGGTTGGCTACAGAAGGGGGTGAGGATGACCAGCATGGGAGCTCAGGGGGCTGCAGGCCATTGAAGACTGGTTTTGATCCTAGTGAGATGGGAGTAGACTGGAGCGTCTGCGTGGTAAATATATAGGTGACAAAAATACTTGCCATTTCAACAACCTCCTCCAAACTGAAGCTTTCTGCAACGTAGTGCTCAGAATTTAACTTCTAATATGCCTCCCTGCCTTCTATCTGCCTCTGGTAACCAACCTCTCATAAGCTTCGATCTCCATACCCTTCCATAGTCTAGGTGTACAAGTGGGCACATACAACATTTGTCCTTTTGAGATGGAATGATTTCAGTCAGTATAGTGTTTTTCTTAAAGACGACTAAAGACTCTTAGCAAGGTGCTCAAAAGCATCACCGTGGTTGCTATATGACGGCTTTGCCGTGGGGACAGACTGGAAATCAGAAGTGCAGTGAGGAAAGTTTTGTAATGATCCAGGTGAGAGACAATGCTGACCTGGGCGAGGGTGGATATTGGAACTTATATATTACTAGGTATTAGAGCACCCCGTTTGCAGAGGCGATCGTTAATAGTGAAAACCCCAAATCCTTTTGCAGAGTCTGAACTTGGATCAAGCCTCCATTGAAGTCCCTTTGACCATTAAGTGGGAATGTGAGCAGTCTCACCCTCAGGCAGAGTCCATCATAAAGGGGATCCCAGAGTCCTTTAACAGGGGAGCTGCCACTCCTCCAACTAGCCCAGGGAGGGCAACCCCTTTAGGGATCTGCCTGGGGGTGTCCTTCCTGGAGATTGGCTAGCAGGGTCCCGTAGCCCGGAGTCATGCCCTGGCTGCTTGGGTGGCAGCTCTTCTGTCTAGCATAATATACACGTCCCAATCATCGTCCCATTCCTGTTTCTGTAGTCCTGCCCGCAACTGTGATGTACTCACTTGCTGCTCATGGTGTCTTTATGACTGACAGCTTCCTTGGCCCTCTCATGTCCTATTTAAGCCATCAGCTGTCTGCAAACCCTTGGGTGCCACTGTGAAGTCATGCTAATGGTCTCCTTCATCCAAATCCATGTCTTCGTCCTGTGTAAGACTTAATAGATGTTCTCCGTGAATTATAGTTGAGCTCTGGGCTTTCTTTTGTGTACAGAACCAGGTGAATGCCGTGGAAGTGGTTGTGGTGGTTGTTAGGTACTGTTGAGTCCGTTCCAGCTCCTGGCGACTCTGCACAGCAGAAGGAGACGCTGCTCGGTCCTGGGCCACCCACGTAATTGTCATGCTGGAATCCACTGCTGCAGCCACGGTGTCAGCCCACCTTGTCAAGGGCCTTCCTCTTTTTCTCTGCCCCTCGACCTTACCAAGCATGATGTCCTCTTTCAAGGACCGGTCTCTCCTGATTTCTTTCAAGACAGATTTATTTGCTCTTTTGGCAGTCCGTGGCACTTCCAATATTCTTTGTAGGCATCATCACTCAGCTGCGATAATTCTTCTCAGGTTTCCTTATTCGTTGTCCAAATTTCACAGGCAGAGGAGGCGATTGCAAATGCCGGCACTTGCATCAGGCACGACTTAGTGCTTACCAGCTTATCTTTGCTTTTCCACACTTGAAAGAGCTCTTGTGCAGCGTGCATACCCAATGCGATGCTTCACTTGATCTCCTGACTGCGGCTTCTAGGAGTGTGATAGTAGAGTCAAGCAAGATGAAATCCGTGACAACTTTTTTTCATTTATCATGACGCTACCTACTGGTCCAGTTGTGTAGATTCTGGTTTTCTTTACATTGAGTTGCAAACCACACTGAAGGCTTCAGTCTTGATCTTCATCAGCATGTGCTCCCGTCCTCCTCATCTTCAGCAAGGCTGTGCATACCGAAGGTTTTTTTTTTCCCGAAGGTTGTTAATGAGCCTTCCTCACATCCTGACGCCATATCCAGATAGATTGAACAAGTATGGTAAAACGATACAACCCTGATGCACACCTTTCTGGATTTTCAACCCTGCAGCATTTCCCTGTTCTATTGACATACTGCCTCTTGCTCCACGGACAGGTTCCACAGGAGCACAATGAGGTGTTCTGGAATTCCTGTTCTTCTTGAGGCTATCCATAGTTTGCTATGATCCACGCTGTCGAATTCCTCAGCAGAGTCAATAAAGCACAAACATCTTTCTGGGATTCTCTGCTTTCAGCCAAGATGCATCTGACATCAGCAATGATATCCCTTGTTCCACGGCCTCTTCTGAATCCGGCCTGACATCTGGCAGCTCCCTGTCAATGTACTGCTACAACCGTTGTTGGATGATCTTCAGCAACATTTCACTTGAACGTGATATTAATGTTATTTTTTCTGTAATTTGAGCATTCTGCTCGGTCACCTTTCTTTGGAATGGGTATAAATAGGGACCTCTGCCAGTCAGTTGACCAAGGAACCGTTTTTCAAATTTCCTGGCATACAGAACTGGGTGCTTCCAGTGCATAATCAGCTTATCGAAACATTGCAATTGGTGTTCCCTCCATTCCTGTAGCTTTGCTTTTTAGCTAATTCTTTCGGTACATCTTGAGCTTCTTCCTTCAATACCACTTGGTCTTGTCATATGCTACCTCTTGAAATGGGGGATTGTCAGTTCTTTCTGGTACAGTGTACAGTGACTCTGTATTTTCCCCCATTTTCTTCCGATGCTTCCTGCATCATTCAATATTTTGCCAACAGAATCTTTCAACATTCCAACTCAAGGGTGGCTTGTTCCTTCAGTTCTCTCCATTTCAGAGACGCTGCACCCGTGCTTCCTTGTGGTTTTCTGACTCGAGCTCTTTGCACATCTCATTATAGCAGTTGACTTTGTCTTCTTGAGCTGCCCTTTCAAAATTTCTTTTCAGCTCGTTGACTTCATCATTTCTTCCATTGGCCTTAGCTACCTTTGATGAAGAGCACATTTCAGAATCTCTTCTGACGCCCACTTTGGTCGTTTTCTTCCTGCCCTGTCTTTTGACGTGATGAAATACATGGTATAGTCTGGCGGTGGAGCCCACGAGGCTGGATGTGGAGGATCAGAGGGAACTTGAGGATAATGCTCATTTCATTTACTTATTGCTGAGAAAAAACTGCCCCAATGTAGAGAGGCTGAAAATAGTCCTAATGTATTAGTTCTTTTTTTCCCCAAAACCATTTTATTGATAGCTAATACAGATATCACACCAATGCACAGTTCAATCACATCGAGCAGGGTTGTACAATTGCGACCACAATCCGTTTCCCAACATTCTCTTCCTTCTTGCACTCCTTGATATCAGCTCCCCTTTATCCTCTTCCCCCAATAATGGGTCATTTATAAAAATAATGATTGTTTTCTCTATAATCATTATGGATGCGCGGTGGTGGATCTTCTGCTGGATTTTCCCAGGCTCATCCATCGTGGCTGCTCTCAACTAGGAGCTCAGCTGCGACTAGGCTGTCAGGCAGCCTTTCGTGAGCCAGGAGCCCAGCTGATCGCATTAGGTTTGTTATGGCTGTTATATTAGATCGCCCCCACGCAACAGGCTTGCTGCGTCCGAAGTGTGATGCCGGCAAAACAGTACAGAAAGTCCCAAGGACTGCCCAAAGAACAAGCAGATGCATCTTGAAAGCAGCAACGCCAGAGCGTTCCCCAGCAGGAAGGATGGCAAGTCTCGTGTACTTTGGACATGCCGCTCCGAGAGCTCAGCCCCTGGACAAAGCCATCACCTTTGGTGACGTAGAAGGACAGTGAGAAGGAAGACCCTGCAAGAGCCGGGTTCACAGTGCGGCTGCCGTGATAGGGTGAAGCATGATCGTAAGGTGGGAAGGGAGAGGGACCAGGTGGTGTTTGGTTCCCTATGAGGTGGAACCGATGAGACAGTGCTCAGTAACCACCACCGCCACCACCAGGGCTGCTGAGTAAGAATCAACTGGGTCACAGTGAGTGAGTTTGGTGTGTTAAAACAATGTACGTTTTCTTACAGTTCAAGAAGCTTAGAGTCAGAAAGCTATCTTGCCTTAGGGCTTCCGTTACCCCAAGTTAGAGACTGAGTAGAACCCTAGTTTAAAAAAAATTTATTAATCATTTTATTGGGGGGGGCTCTTACAAATCTTATAAAAATCCATCCTTCAATGATATTAAACACACTTGTACATATGTTGTCATCAACATTTCCAAATCATTTTCTTTCTACTTGAGCCCTGGGTATCAGCTCTTCTTTTTTTGCCCCCCTCTCTTCCCCATCATCTGTCCCTCCCTCCCTCATGAATCCTTGATCAATTATATATTATTATTGTTATTTTGTGTCTGACACAGCACACTAGTTTTATAGAGCTCGAAGGAGCAGGGACACAGTCCGTGGCAGATAGAGAGGGGCTGAAATAGGGTGGGCTGGAATGGGGAAGGGACAATGATTGAAGCAAAGAATCTGAAAAGTTCCTGAAAGTGGGCGGGGTGGGGAGGTCCATGGGTATGATCTCGGAGGCTCTTAGTCTTGCATCAGAGCTCAGTTTCTGAGCACTAAGTTTGCAGATGCCTATGGCTTGCAGGGGGAGCTCTGAGCCCATTCGTAGTCTCGTTGTGTAGGGTACAAGAGACCCCAAACCTCACATATCATCAAAGGAAAACGTTTATTTAGTGGCCAACAGGAAAAGGAAAGACAAAACCACAGCATCTGGATAACAGAGATCATGAGCACAAGGACATATGGCGTCCAATGGCTTGTAGAAATGTGGAGACTTAAAGGGCATATCCTTGAACGTGGATTACTACTTCTTCCCCTGCCTGCCCTCAGGGACTTGCCTGGGTGTGCCCTGGGGGAGATGGAGCTACCAGGGCCCACGGTTTTGAGTCTGAGGAGCCCTGGTAGCCTGGTGGATTATGCATTGAGCTAGTTAACTGCAGGTCAACCTCTCAAACCTACCAGCTGCTCCGCAGGAGAAAGACGAAGCTGTCTACACCCATAAAAATGTACAGCCTTGGAAACTCAAAGGGGCAGTTCTCATGAGCTAGAATCCACTTGATGGCAGCAAGTTTGGTTTGCGTCATGTATAAGAAGGAAGCTTATTATGTCAAGAAGCAATTTTACAACAAGAACACGTCCCAACCCAGTCCAATCCAAGCCCCTAGGTCCAAAGCCCTCTTCAGACCCAGGCCTATGACGCTGAGAGGTGAAGCAGGAAGAAGGGGGCTGGCAGGCTTGCGGTGAGTGCAGTCACATGGATCCAAGGTTGATGGAAGTGTGGCAGGACTGCCTCAGCTCACAGGGTTAGGTGGCCCACCTGAGGCCACCCCTGGTGGCAGACACAGAGTGCCAGGGAAGTCCCAGCTAGGAGAAAGGTGAAGTGGCAGAGGGAAGCAGTTCCCAGAGTCCCTCACTCTCATGGAGAAGGTCACCCCCCAGGGAGGTGTCATCAAGCTACCACTTGATTGACAGGCTGACTCTACCCCTAACCAGGAGAGTCTAGTTGACTTGAAGCCATCCAAGGACCAGATACTATTATGGCTTCACATTGATGGTTGATGGATTTTTTTTTGTTCAATGATTGAATCATCCTCATCTTGTCTTTGTTCTGTTTAAGTCTTAAACTTTAACACTTAAAAAATATCTCTATACATTATATTTGAGTGGGAGGGTGGGGGAGGAAAGGGAAAAAATGAGGAGCTGATACCAAGGGCTCAAATAGCAAAAAGGAGTTTTGAAAAGGACGATGGCAACATATGTACAGATATGCTTGGTACAATTGATGTATGGATTGTTGTAAGAGCCCCCAATGAAATGATTTAAAAAAAATAATAGATTATATTTGGATTTGGGGTCTCTTGGTCAGCACTCAGAAACCACCAGCCACTCTCCTGAAGAAAGATGAGGCTTTCTCCTCCTGTGTTACTCCTCCACACATGGGATTCAGGATAGCTGAAACGCTCAGGAACAGTAGTGGGAGTAGCGGTATCATGGTGAGGTGGGGGGGGGAGAAGGGGGAAACCCGTCATATGGTTGGATATATAGGCCCTTCCCCAGTAGGGGATGAATAACAGAAAGGTGGGTGAAGGAAGATGATGGACAGTGTAAGACACGGATAGCAATAATAATATATACCTGATCAAGGTTTCATGAGGGTGGGAGGGAGGGGGAAAGAGGAGCTGATACCAAGGGTTCAGGTAGAAAGAAATTGTTTTGGAAATATTGATGGCAACATATGTACACATGTGCTTAATACTATCAAATGATGGATTGTTACAAGATTTGTAAGAGCCCCCCCAATAAAATGATTAATTAAGAAAACAAGGGAGGGGGGAGCGGGGAGGGAGGGGGAGGGAAAAAAGGAAAATGAGCTGATTCCAGGAACCCAAGCGGAAGGCGAATTTTGAGAATGACCAGGGCAACGAATGTATAAGGGTGCTTTACTCAATTGATGTATGTATGGATTGTGATAAGAGTTGTATGAGGCCCAATAAAATGATTTTTTAAAGTAAAAAACAAACAAACATCAGTCTCGGGTTGCTATGAGTCGGAATTGACTGTGGTAGTGAGCTTTTGAGTTCTTCTCCCAGTGGGGAGAAAGAGGAGCCATCTGCTCATGGAAAGCGTTGCAGGCTTGGAAACCCTCAGAAGCAATTATTCCCTGCCACACAGGGTCCCTATGGATCGACTGGTGGTGGATGCTTTTTCCCTAAGAGAAAAACAACGAGAAATGATGGGGGTCATGGGTCCCTCTGTCTAGCTGGTCGGCCCAGGGTTTTCTATCAAGTTAAGAAGGGTGGGTGGTTGTCCCGTTCAGTTCTGGGCTCCCGTGAGGAGATGGGAGGGTTCTGGGAAGCCTCCGCCTGAATGACCTTGACTTTGTCCTGCTGTTCCAGGCTGCTCCCCAGGATTTCCCAGCAATGGGCAAAATAGCGCGCTCCCCCAGGGTTCTTCCGCACCGCACCCGCCTGTCAGAGCCTGGGGTCCCTCCTCCGTACTGGACTGGGGTCCCTGAGGGTGAGATGCCAGGAGGAGGGGAGAGGACAGGGAAGGCAGGGCTGACTCAGCAAAAGCCTGCTTTTTGGGGGGTGGGGGGGGGAATCTGAGCTCCCTGTCGCAGACGAGGGGCGCCCCGGAGTTGGGAAGTGAGTAGGGGTGGAGCGAGGCTGGGGCCAGGGTAGAAGACCCCAGGGAGAAGGACCTGGGGGGAGGCTCCTGCAAGGGAGGGAGAAGGTGTAGCGGGTCTGAATAGGAACACCGAGGCGTGAACTCAGGTGGGAAAGATCCTGACCATTCTAAAACCCATGGAGAATCCTCCTGTTGGCTGCTGGGAAATCCACTCTTGGCCCCAGCAGCCCCTGCGGTTGGGTGAAGGGCCCCAAGTGTGACAGAACAAGACAGGGACAAAGCCCTTCCTGTCTGGCCATCAGGTCACCCTGGTCACCTGCTCGGAATCACCCCTTCAGGTCAGCCACTGTGCTGTTGAGTTTATGCCAGCCAGGCCTGGGGCACCGGATGCTT
Organism: Tenrec ecaudatus; assembly: GCF_050624435.1. NCBI lineage: Eukaryota > Metazoa > Chordata > Mammalia > Afrosoricida > Tenrecidae > Tenrec > Tenrec ecaudatus. The sequence continues at coordinate 50,175,083 of NC_134530.1, forward strand.
GGTGAACCTGGGAGCTGCTTATGTGGGGACATCTGAGCCTCCTTCAGCTCAGGGGCCAGATCCATCTAGTTCCTGGGATTGGGGAGCCTGGACTGGTACACACCCTGTTTAAAGGTCTCAGAAGCTCCAGGCAGGTGCTTATCCAAGGAACCAACCCCTGCATGACTCTGGCCCCTGGGAATGGCGCTCTATCCCTCTGCAGAGTTCTTGTCCCTCAGTGTCCTCTGCCCAGCGCAGCCTCTCTCCGAACCAGAGCAGTCAGGCCCAGGCAGAAATCCGAGGGGCGGGTTCCTGCAGTGAGGACTCGGGGTGGAGACTGGAGCAAGAGCCTCATCATGTCAGACCAGAGGGACCGGATCCTGGTCGGGAATCGGGTGGTCATTAAATTATTCAACACATCTTTGAGTGTGCCTGCAGTGGTCTGCAAAGCCCCACGTGACCTTGACCTTCTAACCAACTTCCTGCCAACAAATCCACTCTGAGTCACAGTGACCCCACAGGACAGGGCAGAACTGAGTGCTCCTGTGCGTTTCTGAGGCTGAAACACCACATGGGACTAGAAAGTCTCATCTTTCTCCGGTGGACTGGCTGGTGGCTTCAAACTGCTTACCTTTTGGCTAGCAGCCCAGTGCTAACCCACCCCGCCCCTGGGACTCTTCCACATGACCCAGTCCTTCAAAATTACTACTAAGGATTTTATACATATAGAAGAATGTGTATGTATGCATACACATACATATAAAATAATATGTTTCTTTACACAGGTGTAGGCAAATGTATCAATTAAAAACTGATTAAAAAACAAATGCCAGGACCTCTGAGGGTCCTCCCTCGTGGCCTCCCTGTTCTTGGCCCTCCCAGAGGAAAGTACCCTCTGAACATGGTGTGAGTCATGCCCGTGGCTTCCTGCTGACTTACTCACTGGGCACAGAGGACACAGTACTCAGAACTCTCACCATGTCTAAAGTCAGACGGTGATTGAATGAATAGATGGGGGAGATGAGACACAATTTCTTAAGAGGGGGATCCAAATAATGTATATAGATACTCCTCTTTCCAAGAAGGGTGCTTTACCAGGTTAAGAGGGCTTTATACCTCATTTGCGAAGAATATCTAACAAAAAATTGTCGAATCGTATCTGATGTGTCATCTGTACATATTGAACTGTTCAATTGGATTTTCTACTCTTAACATGCTACTACAGTGAATTACACTACAGATATCCTAACGTTGAATCAGCCTTCCTGGGTAAACTCAATTTGGTCATGTGACATGAGGCAGCCTAGGACAGTGGCTCTGCAAACCAAGGACCAGGACTGCAGGCCATCACCCGAGGCACTAGAAATAGTGAGGAGGAACTCACCTCTGGGGCCGTCAGAGAGGGCAGGGCCCTGCCACCAGCTCAGTTTCAGTTGGTGGCCGTCAGAACTGAGGGAATCCCTTCCAGGTGTTTCAAACAGCAAGTCCATGTCTGTGGTTCTTTGTTCCCGCAGCTCCCTCTCCCTGCATTCCGTCTCATGGAGACCATGTAGGACAGAGGAGAGCTGCCCCATGAGTTTTCGAGACCTTGAGTCTTTTTAAAAAAAAAACAGTTTAATTGGCACTTCATTCACATATCAGGCGATTCAGTAATTCAATCATTGTGCCAAGAAGACATCACCACAATCAATTCTAGAACATTTTCTTCTTCTTTGGACTCAATGTTATTCGTGTAATTATTATTTTTTAATTGTGGCAAAGACATACACAACCCCCACCCACTTCCAGGTGGATGAACAACAGAATCCATGGGGAAAGGGGGACAGTGGTTGATGTAAGATATGAAAATAATATTAATTTATAATTTATCAAGTCACAAGGGTCGGGGGAGAGGGAGTGAAAAAGAGGAGCTGATACCAAGGACTCAATAGAAAGTCAGTGTCTAGAAAAGAATGATGGCTTAACAAACCCAGGGACAAGGGAACAACAAGTGATCCAAATTGGTGGTGAGGAGGGTGTGGGAGGCCTGGTAGGGCGTGATCAAGGGTAATGTAACCAAGCGGAATAACTGAAACCCAAATGAAGGCTGAGCATGATAGTGAGACAAGAGGGAAGTCAAAGGAAATAGAGGAAAGAGCTAGGAGGCAAAGGGCATTTATAGAGGTCTAAATAAAGACATGTACATATGCAAATATAGTTCTATATGAGGATGGGGAAATAGATCTATGTGCATATAGTTATAGGTTTAGTATTAAGGTAGCAGAAGGACATTGGGCCTCCACTCAAGTACTCCCTCAATGCAAGAAGACTTTGTTCTATTAAATTGACATTCTATGATCCTCACCTTCCTGATGCAATGGCTGAAGATAAAGCGGGTGCATAAGCAAATGTGGTGAAGAAAGCTGATGGTGCCCGGCTATCAAAAGAGATAGCATCTGGGGTCTTAAAGGCTTGAAGGTAAACAAGTGGCCATCTAGCTCAGAAGCAACAAAGCCCACATGGAAGAAGCACACCAGCTGGTGCAATCACAAGGTGTCAAAGGGATCAGGTATCAGGCATCAAAGAACAAAGAATCATATCATAGTGAATGAGGGGGGGAGTGCGGAGTGTAGATGCAAAGCCCATTTGTAGGCCACTGGATGTCCACTTACAAAGGGTTTTGGGGAGGAGACGAGCAAGTCAAGGTACAATATAGCATCAATGAAACATACAACTTTCCTCTATCTCCTAAATGCTTCCTCCTTCCCCACTATCATGATCTCAATTCTGCCTTATAAATCTGGCTAGACCAGAGGATGTACACTGATACAGTTAGGAACTGGAAATGCAGGGAATTTAGGGCAGATGATCTCTTCAGGACCAGTGGTGTGAGTGGCGATACTGGAAGGGTGGAGGGAGGGTGGGTTGGAAAGGGGAAACCGATTACAAGGACCTACATGTGACCTCCTGGGGGATGGACAACAGAAAAGTGGGTGAAGGGAGACTTCGAACAGTGCAAGATATGACAAAATAATAATTTATAAATTATCAAGGGCTCATGAGGGAGGGGAAAGCGGGGAGGGAGGGGAAAAATGAGGCGCTGATGCCAGGTGCTTAGGTGGAGAGCAAATGTTTTGAGAATGATGAGGACAATGAATATACAAATGTGCTTTACACAGTTGATGTATGTATTGAGTTGTATGAGTCCCTAATAAAATGATTTTTTTAAAAAGAAAAGAATGGTGACAACATATGTACAAATATGCTTGATACAATTAATGTGTGGATTGTTATAAGAGTTGTAAGAGGCCCCAATAAAATGATCTTTTAATACTAATATTTGTGTGTGTGTGTATATATATATTTGATAGTGCCATTATCCCAAGGTTGTAGAACCAATGTCATAGATAGTGTGGGGGGTGGAGGTGGGGGGACATTGGACAGAGCTAGTAACTGATGACAAGTAGCAATGCCAATAAACAAACAAAACAATCCAAATATATAGTTAGTTAATTAGTCTGGCTAGACTAGAGAAACATTCGTAGACACTCATAAACGTGTACAAGAAAGAGCTTTATATACAAGAGCAATTGAATATTGAGGAAAACAGCCCAGTCTAGATCAAGTCCCTAAGTCCAATATAAGCCCATAAATCCTATGCCAATCCATAAATTCCTCTTCAGACTCATTCAACACATACAATGACACCGAATGCAGGAAGAACACAGGCCAGTGGGTAGAAAGTGGATCCAGTGGCGGTAGAGGCATCTCAGCGCTGGCAGGGGTTTCCACGTGGCTCCTTCAGCTCCAGAGCTCTAGCGTAGCTCCATGTGTCTTCTCAACAGGAATGTCTCACAGGGAGTGAGCATGCGTCCCACCTCCAGTGAGCTATTTATCCCCTTAGCGCCTCCAAATGAGGTCATCAAGCTGAGACCTGATTGGCAGGTTAAACTCCACCCCTTCACTCTTAAGTCTCAAATGGACAATAAATTATGTATCTAACGGTTAAACCATATATATAACCACATGCATACATATATACACCCCTTCTCCAATCTAACAGCTTCTACATGTATAATTCTGGGCCATTGAGTCTACTCTTCGTGTTATATGACCATTACTGACAGCCTTGTCCAAGACTGTGAATCTTCATGGGAGTAAAAAGGCTCATCTATTTCCTGGGAGTGGCTGGTGGCTTTGTGGGGGAAGGGACCCTTGTACTGAGTAGCCCGACTTATAACCACTGCCGTACCAGGGCTCTCAGGGGGCGTCGAGAAAGTGAGCGTCTCACAGCCAGTGCCGGGGTTCAGGTCTAATGTTGCTTGGGTGTGCCTCTGCCTTCTGTCGTCCTTCGCTCGATCTTGCCAGAGCCCTGTCAATTGCATTGCTCTAATATCAGTTAGCAATTGGGTCAGCTAGAAGTCCCGACAGCCTTGTGATTGAGGGGCTTGGTGGAGCCCCTCACGTCTGCGTTTCCATCAGCAGACTGGAGGAAAGGAGAAGGCCTCTTCTCCTGGGGGCTGTAGCGCAGCCTCCGGCTCCTGTCCCAGTAAACTGTTCTTCACAGGGGCTGAGGTTTTGAGGAGGCCTCTTTGCCTCTGGGTGGGTTTGAACTGCCAACTTTTGGCTAGCAGCCCCGCGTGTTCACCCATTAAGCATCTGCACCACCCAGGGAACCCCAGACCTCTTTTACCTGACCGCTTTCGCATCAGCGTGCCCAAGGCTCAGTCTGTGGGCTTTTTCTGGCCCCTCACTCACCCGGCCGCAGTCCCATCCAATCCCCATGCGGGCCACTCCAACATCCTAGCTGCAGCCATGTGTTCCCTTCCGTGCTCCAGACACACAGACTCTGTCTCTGCTTGAATGGTTAATAGGCATTTCAAAGGGAACACATTCAAAATTGAACTCCCTGGAACAGAAAAAGAAGCCAAGACAATGCTGAAGCCCTGCACGGTCCCTTTCTTCTGCACGTTGCCTGATTGCCGCTTGTGCTCGGCGTCTCCGCCCCAGCCAGCTACGCTGCAATTCCTGGCACTCCATCATTCCCGGCTCCCAACCGGCATTAAACAAGGAAACAAAGAAGGAGAAGATGAGGGTGTGGAGGTCAGCATGGGCCGCACAGAATTAGGGTGGGTGTGGGTGCTGACTCCTGTGGTAGGATCTCTTGATTGACCCAACCATGAAGTAGGAAAAGTAGGCTGAACAAGAGCTTGAGTGTCCAATAAGTGTCACATAAGGTTCATGTGCTAAGGAATTGATCCCCGCCCCAGTCATTTCTGACCCCTGTTCATTTCCCGTGCTTTGCAGTCAGCACCAGGTCCCTGCGTGTCGCACATGGTTTGCACTCAGCTGGACAGTAGCCACAAGGCTCCGGCTTCAAACCCTCCTGAGAGAACTGGAGTCCCTTGAGAGAACAGACTACTGTGTTGTCAAGATTCACGGCCTCTGGGGCAGGGAATGTATGGATGTGCTTTATACAATTGATGTATGTATATGTATGGATTGTGATAAGAGTTGTATGAGTCCCTAATAAAATGTAAAAAAAAAGAAAAGAAAAGAGGAGAAAAAAATGATTAGGGCAAAGACTGTACAGATGTGCTTTATACAATTGATGTATGTATATGTATGAACTGTGATAAGAATTGTATGAGCCCCAATAAATTGTTTAAAAAAAATTTGCCATATAAGTCAAAAAAAAAAAAAAGATTCACGGCCTCAGGAGCTCCAGACGGGGTCTTGAGACGAGTCAGAAGAACTCAACAGCAGTGGGTTTTTAATTTTGTTTTGTTTTCAGTACTAGCCGAAAGGCAGAACCCCAGGGCATAATGGGTACATGTTGGGCTGCTAACTTCAAGGTCAGTAGTTCAAATCCACCAGCTGCTCTGAGGGCTAAAGATGTGACTTTCTACTCCCGTAAAGAGTTACGGTCTTGGAGACCTATGGGGCCAATTCTACTGTGTGGTCCTAGAGGGTCACTCTGAGTTGGCATCGACTGGATGGCAGTGAGAGTTTGAGTCCCAAGGTTAGTGTTTCCATCCCACCTAGTGGTGCTGCAGAAGAGAGGCCTGGTGATGTGTGTCCATAAATATTATAGGCGAGGAAACCCCCTGGACTGTCTGTACTCTGCAGCAGGCAGAGTCACCAGGAGTCAGAATCAATCGGATGGCAACGAGTTTGGTTGGTTTTTTGGTCGTCTGTCAGCTCATCAGTGCTTTACAAAAGATTCGTTTCTAGGACTTTCTTGCTGGAAATGGGATTCTGTGCTGTGGTCTCCTCTGTGATAGTCCCTGCTCTGGGTCAGGCCATGGTTTGGCAGACACTGTGTCACCCCTTCCCATTTTGTGATGTGATGTGAGCGGGCAGACAGTAAGGAAAGGCGTTTCCTAGGGCTGTGGTCTGTACCTGGGATATAAACAGGTGTCTGGAATAGCGCTCCTGCTCTCTCCCGCTCTCATTTTCTTGTTCTGGCTCCTGCTGGCTGGCTCGCTTTGATCCTGCAGTGTCTTGTCAGCCTCGGGCCTCCTGTCCTTGGGGCGTGAGAAGCTTTAATCGGCTGCCTGACTCACCGATTTGAGACTTGCACGGCATCACAATTATAAAAGACCTTTCCACAGAATAAAGATTTCTCTCTATACTTAAGGAGCCCTGGTGGTGTCGTGGGTTGCACATTGTGGTCCCCAACTCCAAGGCGGGGAATTTCTCTGTCCCCAAAGTCCCTGCAAACCCGCCAGCACTGAGTGTCCTTGGCCAGGCGGGGTAAAGAGCCTGTTTACAGAGCTGAATGGGGGCTCCTATCACCTATTGCCTTCCAGCCTGTTCCAGCTCTTAGGACCCTGGAGGACGGAGCTGCTCCACAGGTGAACATCTTTATGAGAGCAGAAGGCTTCTTCTTTCTCCAGTGGGGCAGCTGGGCGTTTGAACCTTGAGGTCAGCGGCTCGATGCTGAGTCCACTGTGCTACCAGGGTTCCTGGACTCGGGCCAGCCCCACCAGGGACCTGCTTTGAGAGCGTAAGGGAGACAGTTCCTCCGAAACAGAAAGGCATTATCAAAAGTGGGACAGGTGGGTGGGTGCTGGGAAGACAAAGCCCCAGCTGTCCACTCCACCGTCCTGGCCTTTCCTATCGAAGGCAGGTCTCCCGGGCTGTTCCCTACCAGCCTGCAGAGCCCAGGACACATTTGGGAATGATCTTCTGCACGAAGACTGCAGGGGTCTCCCTCTCTCTTGGGCTGCAGGTGCTAAGAGGCAGGCCCTGGGACTGCCTAGACCACCGCCGCAGTCCCAGCACTTGGCATGGTGTCTGGCACACACTCATAAAGGCTCGTGGCAGGAAGGAACCTGTCGAAGAGCCCATCCGCTCTTGCTTTGGAGGTGACTCTTTTATGCCAGGCATCAATCAATCCCCTCCATCCCATCAGCATCCAAAGATGCTCCTGGTTTTAACCCCGCGTTCCTGTCAGCTGTCTCCCCCGCTCTCTGTTGCTTTCCCAACTAGAGCTGCATGGAAGGGTGGCCCGCCAGGCTCATGGATTTGGCCCTCACTTCCATTTCCTCCGTTCCCATCTCTGTCTTCGAGCACCCTGCTCAGGCTCCTCCTGCTGGTTCCTCCTGCCCACCCCCCACCTCTAAACGGGGCGTTGCCTTTGGTTTCTGTCGTCGGTCCACTTGTCTCGCCTAGAAACACTTTCTTTGCCAGGCAGTGCATCCTGTATGTCTCAGGGTCTGAAATGCTGTCGATGAGCAGACGTGTGGGTAGGGCGTGGGTGAGCACCTGGCTGCTAACCAAAAGGTCACCAGCCACTCTGCAGGAGGAAGATGAGTCCGTCTTCTTCTGTAAAAACTCGCCTCGGAACCCCTGTAAGTGGCTCTGCTCCATCCTCTAGGGTCACGGACTGGATGGGAGCAGGTTCCTTCCCCCCGCCCCCGATTTATACAAGCAGTTATGCACTTAGCTGCTAACAGAAAAGTTGGACATTTGAGTCCACTTCAGGGTGGCTCGGAAGAAAGGCCTGGCTAGCTACAAGCCAAGATCCACTATCGAGAACCCCATGGAAGCTGAAAGAAGAAGGGCTTTCGTATTTTATACCAAGTGTCGCATGAGCATTTAAGGAAGGGGTAAGTATGTCCACGCAAACATTAAGAAAAGGTAAGCAGCACCACGTGGAGTATATGACGAGCAATGCTGCAAACAGACCCGTCTCCGGGAAATGACACAGCCCGTGCAGCACAGTTCTCCCCTGACTCGCTCGCACGGGGTCACCGTGAGTCAACTTGACGGCAGCTGGTGTCCTTTGATGACTCCCCGAGTCTAACCCGTGAGCCCCGCGCCCCGCCTGCCTGATTATCAGAGTATCGCAAACGGCGTCCTTTCCCAAAGCCAAACTGTGTGCTGCGTGTGCAGGCCAGGAGCATGCTTTCCCTCGCTACTATTATCATTTTCTTCACATGAAAGACACGACTTTGCTGGTGGTTTACTTTAGCGGCAATCAAACTTGTAAGCGCGTTGTCTATTCCTTTCCTCCGCGGTGCAGCCAGCACTGGGATTGGTGGCTCTGCTGGCTGCTCTTCCCAGGATGGCTCTGTGATTCCTGGAGGAAGCGCCGAGTCCGCGAGCTGCGTTTCCTGTGGACCAGGCAGCTGCAGGATCCCTTGCACAGCCTGTGCTCCGTTTTCTCCTTGCCTCTGTTCCCAGTGTTGGGCATCAGCATCTGGCCCTTAATATTCTCCACACCTGTTGTCGGTGCCTCTGGGCTTGTGCTTCTGCTTAATTTTGACCCAACAGTCTGGCCGGACCTCTTTTGATAGGTTTGGGCTTCCTGGGAAGTCTGCAGGAGACTGTGATGCTGGAAACAGTGCCAAGGAAGAGTTTCCATATTTTAATTTCTCATATTGTTATAAATATTATTAGGGTTTTTAATCATTTTATTAGGGGCTCATACAACTCCTATCACAATCCATACATCAATTGTGTAAAGCACATTTGTGCATTCAGTGCCCTCATCATTCTCAAAACATTTGCTCTCCACTTAAGCCCCTGGCATCAGCTCCTCATTTTTCCCCCTCCTTCCCTCCTCGCTACCCCCTCCTTCATGAGCCCTTGATAATTTATAAATTATTATTTTGTTATATCTTGCGCTGTTTGATGTCTCCCTTCACCCATTTTTCTGTTGTCCGCCCCCCAGGGAGGAGGTTATATGTAGATCCTTGTAATCGGTTCCCCCTTTCCAACCCACCCTCCTTCCACCCTCCCGGTACCACCACTCTCACCACTGGTCCTGAAGGGATCATCCATCCTGAATTCCCTGTGTTTCCAGTTCCTATATGTACCAGTGTACATCCTCTGGTCCAGCCAGATTTGTAAGGTAGAATTGGGATCATGATGGGGGGGAGGAGGAAGCATTTAGGAACTAGAAGAAAGTTGTATGTTTCATCGTTTCTATGTCGCACCCTGACTGGCTCATCTCCCTGAGACCCTTCAGTAAAGGTATGTCCAGTGGCCTATAAATGGGCTTTGGGTCTCTACTCTGCACTCCCCCCTCATTCACTATGATATGATTTTCTGTTCTGGTGATGCCTGATACCTGATCCCTTTGATAACTCATGATCACACAGGCTGGTGCATTTCTTCCATGTGGGCTTTGCTGCTTCTGAGCTAGATGGCCACTTATTTACCTTCAAGCCTTTAAGACCCCAGATGCTATATCTTTTGATAGCCGGGCACCATCAGTTTTCTTCACCACATTTGCTTATGTACCCGCTTTATCTTCAGCCATTGTATCAGAAGGTGAGCATTGTGGAATGCCAGGTTAATAGAACAAAGTATTCTTGCATTGAGGGAGTACTTGAGTGGAGGCCCAATGTCCATCTGCTACCTTAATATTAACCCATAAATATATGCACATAGATCTATTTCCCGATCATCATATATAAATATATTTACATATGTACATGCCTCTATTTAGACCTCTATAAATGTCCTTTGCCTCCTGCTCTTTCCTCTATTTCCTTTGACTTTCCTCTTGTCTCACTATCATGCTTAATCTTCATTTGGGTTTCAGTAATTCCTCTTGGTTACATTACCCTTGATCACGCCCTACCAGGCCTCCTACACCTTTCTTACTACCGATTTGGATCACTTGTTGTTCCCTTGTCCCTGGGTTTGTTAACACTACCACTGTTCCCCCTACCTCCCACTCTCCCATGTCTCCCCGGAACTGTCGGTCCCATTGTTTTCTCCTCCAGATTGTTCATCCAGCCTATCTTATTTAGACAGACCTGCAGAGATAATAACATGCACCAAAAACAAGACACAGCAAAAGCAAGCAAAAACAACAACAACAAACCAATGACAAAAACAAAACAAAACACAACAACAAGAAAGAAAAGCTTGGAGTTAGTTCAAAGACTGTTTGTTGGCCTTTATGAGTGTTTTCCAGTTCAGTCTGTTGGAGGGCCAAGGCCTGACCCTAAATTCTATTTTTGGTATTCCATGGGGACTTTGTTGCTTTGTTCCCTTGCTGTTCTGTTGCACCTCCGTAGTGTTTTGCCTTGGTGTGGTGGGATCAGATCAAGCAAAGTTCCTACAGTGTCTCTAGTGTTGTCCCTTGTAGGGCTATGGATCAGTGAGGGATGTTGTGTCTCATAATGTGGCCATCCTAGATATTATTTTTATTGTGTTTCTCCATTCCATATTACATTGACATGTAATGAAGATGATTTTATAGGTCAGATGTTCATTTTACAGTATATAATTACTCAAGTCATCTTCTTTGGAAGGCATATTAATTCTAAATAATTTTTGCCTTTGAAACTGAACGTACACCTTTGTGAGCTGTACCATTTCTTTAGTGAGACTGGAAAATAGAAGCCACGAGGAGCTATTACTGTTGCTGTCTAGTGACATCGAGTCAGTTCTAACCCCTAAGGACCCTGTGTCCACAGAGCAAAACTCTGCCCTGCGCCAACCTCACAATTGTTCTTGTGCTTGTTTTTATTTTAATGAATCATTTTATTGGGTGCATTTACAGCTCGTTACAATCCATACGTCAGTTGTATCAAGCACATTCATACATATGTTGCCACCATCATTTCCAAAACATGTTCCTTCTACTTGAGCCCTTGGTATCAGCTCCTCTTTCCCCCCCTTCCCTCCCCCACCCTCCAATCATCGTAAATCCTTGATGATTTAGAAATTATTTTTATTTTCATATTTAACAGTCTGATGTCTCCCTTCACCCATGTGTCTGTTGTTCAGAAATGGGGTGGGAGGGTTGTATGCCGAGAGTTGTGATCGGTTCCCCCTTTCCCCCCTTTCTTCCCCCACCTCCACCCTACCCTCCTAGTATCGCTACTCTCATTATTGGTCCTGAGGGGGTTGTCTGTCCTGGATTTTGTGTGTTGAGAGCTCTTGTCTGTATCCATGTACATGCTCTGGGCTAGCCAGATTTATAAGATAGAACTGGGATAGTGATAGTAGGGGGGATGAAGCATTAAAGAACTAGAGTCGTGGTTCTCAACCTGTGGGTTGCAACCCCTTTGGGGGTCGAAGAAAAATAATGTTATTATTGGTGGGTCACCACAACATGAGCAACTATATGGAAGGGTGGCGGCATGAGGAAAGTTGAGAACCACTGAACTAGAGGAATGTTGTGTGTTTCCTTGGTGCTATACTGCACCCTGGCTGGCTCGTCCCTTCCTGGTGACCCTTCTGTGAGGGTACGTCCAACTGTCTACATGTTCTTATGTTTGTCATGGTGTCAGTCCATCTCCTTGAGGACTGTCCTCTTTTTCTGCCTCTCCACTTTACCAAGCATGATGCCTTTCTCTAGGGACTGGTCTCTCCTGACAACATGCCCGAAGTACACAAGACAACGTCTCACCATCCTTGCCGCTTAAGGAGCACTGTGGCTATCCTTCTTCTAAGACAGAGTTGCTTTTTGACAGTCCATGACACTTTCGATCTTCTTCCCCAGCACCATAATTCAACTGCATCGTTTCTTCTTGAGTCTTCCTTATTCAATGTCCAGCTTTCACATGCATGTGAAGTGATTGGAAATATCCCTTTTATTCTTATTTTTATAACAAAATAATTATCATTGAGAAAAAAACCCCCAAGACTTCTTGGTCCTGATTTTGTCACCACATCTGTTCCTCTCCACTGTCGTCCTGGCCCCACAGCCTTGCTGGCCCATCCACAAACCCAGAGCTCCATCTTGGTTCCTTCTCTTCCTCGCTGCCTACACGAATCCATCCCACATGTTCTCTTGGTTCACCTCTGTTGGGAAGAGGACTTCATTTTACCCTAAGTAAGATTCTTTTTGTCCCTTGTTCAGGAGAAATAATTCTTGAAGTAATTGGACTCACTTGATCTGGGACTTCCAGGTCAATCCTGAGAATCTGCGCTATCACCTGGGGGCTGACCAGACCGGAAAAGACTCACCCGACATTGGTTTTTGCCTATCACAGTCAAGAAGAGCCCAGAAACATGAAGACGCAGAGCTTCCTGACCATCCAAGGGAAGGTGACCTGCCCCTGCTGAGACAAAGAACGCTCCCAGACCTCCCTTGAGCATGTCTGATGAAGATCCTTATTTGTATCCTTCAATGTTACACTAACCTTATGAAAGTGCAGACCTTGGAGAAAGGCGTCATGCTTGGGAAAGTAAAGGGTCCGTGTATTGGACAGGGTTCTCTAGAGAGACAAACCAGATTGCTAGTAATTATATATAAATATATTTATAAAGATATATATATATAATTCAAGAAATAAACCATTAAATAATATACAGATAGATAATACAAGAAATTAACAGTTAAATTATAAAGCAGTGAGACACTAGCAGTCCTTCAAGTTTTGAAGCTGCCACGTGCCAGTCCCCTTCTGAAGAGAGAGCTGGGCTTTATATACCCAGGCAGCAAACAGCAAGGCAGGTCCCCAACTGTCATCAACTGTCAGTCCCCAGCTCCAGAGATGAACATTCCAATCGTGTGGGCTTAAAGGGACCTCAACTTACAGCGACACAGTCCACAGGCTAGGCATCCCACAGGTAGTGTACCCCTTTAAACTTAGGCACAGAACAAGCAAGGTGAGGCTCACCGAGCCATTTATCCCTCTGCCCTTCAGTTAATCCTACTTGTGTTTATCGGCCAGGCTGGCACAATAAACTATAGCAGTCCATAAAAAGAGGAAGACCCAGGAGGAGATGAGTTGACGCAGTGACTCCTGTCACAAGAGGCTCAAACACAGGAACAATGGCGAGGATGGCACAAGGTCAGGCGGTGCTTTGCGCTGTTGGACCAGGGTGGCTATGAGTTGGAATGGTGCATGGCACCGAACTCCAGTACAACGCTGTCTGTGCAGGTCACTGTCCCCGAGGAGGAAGAGCCAGCAGGTGGAAGTGGGGTGGTTGTGTGGACTTCAGCACGTGCAGTTGGCATCTGCCTGGCTGGCAGTCTAAAGGGTGGCATCATTTTAACCAGTGAGCTCTACCTCACCTGCAAAAGATGCAGGACCGATGCAGGAAACATCCAAAGGGGACAGAAGGAACAGGCAGAGTCACTGTACCAAAAAGCATTGGGCTGTGTTCAGCTACTTCAAGAGGCAGCATACGATCAAGACCTGATAATATTGAAGGAAGAAGCCCAAGCTGCTGTGAAGGCCTCAGCCAGAAACAAGCCTCCAGCAATGGGCAGAAGACCCACTGAAATGTCTCAAACTGATAAAGCCCTGGTTTGGAAGACAGCTATCGAGCCAATTGAATTATGCCCATTTCAAAGAAAGGCGACCCAACGGAATGTAGGCATTGTCAGCCCATACATCATTCTTATCACAGGCAAGTAAACTTTTGCTGAAGAGAATTCTAAAATATTTGCCACAGAATATCGACACGAAACTGCCAGACACTCCAGCAAGTCAAGGCAGATGCAGAAGAGGACGAGGGAGAGGGATGTCGCTGCTGCTGTCGGCTGGGTCTTGGCTGAAAGCAGAGACTGCTAGAAGGATGTTGACTTGTGCTCTCTGGATGATGCAAAGTCATTGAACCACGCGGAGCATAATGAACCATGAGTGGTATCAAGAACAGGAATGCCAGAACACTTCATTGTGCTCATGTGGAACCTGTGCGTGGACCGAGAGGCAGCCGTGGGAGTAGAAGAAGGGCTACTGCAGGATCTAAAACCAGGGAGGGTGTGCAGCAGAGTCGTCTCCAGTGGTGGATACAACCGAGAGCTACTTTTTGGTTGAGTTCGGCCAACGGTTCTTAAAAGCTCATCAGTCACCAGGGTTCTCGCTAAGGTGAGTGGCTGGGCAGCAGCCCAATGTGGAAATCCCAGATTTACATTTGTTACTCTTTTTTTCCCCCCAAAACTATTTATTGGGAGCTTTTACAGATATCATGCCATTCCATAGTTCAATCACATCAAACAGTCGTGTACAACGGCTGCCACAATCCGTTTCAGAACATTCTCTTCCTTCCTGACCTCCCATCATCACCCTTTTTTAATGTTCATCGGTGCGACATCTTATTGTAAGCACCCATAGTCACAGTCATTCCATTCATAGGTATAAAGAAATCTGACAGAACTGTGCTTGTCATATTTATCCATCCATTTAATAAAGCTAGTTACACTGTTGGTAAAATACTGCATTTTTAGTCCCTTGCATGTGTGAGTTCAGTAAGCAAACGTGCAACAAGGCGAGACAGGACCGCACCACCCGAGGGCGATCGCTTCATTTGTCTCAGCTTGCTGTGTGATGCCCCCGGTCCCCGTGAGATACTAGGAGTGAAGTATGCAATTCCTGAAGATGCTCAAGAGCTAAAAATGTCGTCACAACAGTTGCTGTAAGTTCAACAGAAGCAGAAAGGGGGTTTTCCAAGATGAAAACCGGATGTTCCGAGCAGTCACCTGTTTCCAATCTAGCAAACACAGTGACTGTTGTCTACTTGGCCCACCTCTAAAGGAGCATGATGCTCCTCCAACAGTGAAAAGGTGGAGAGGGATGAACCACAGCCGATGGGGCTGGGATAAAGGCAAGCGAGGCTGCCAATCAAGAAGCAATATGGAGAGATCGTAAATAAGTTTTATTGTTTTTAATCAGGTACTATTTAATATTTTTCATTAATATTTTAAACTCTTATAACACAATCTAGTTTAGTTGTCCTTATTTAAGTATTGACTTATAAAATAATTAACAACCTATTGGGACATCTTTTTTATACTTAAAATGATCGTTAGGGCAGCAAATCATTTATTGGCTTATTTGAACCCCACTACTGGCTGTATCCTTTCACCATACTTATTCAATCTGCATGGTGGGCAAATAATTGGGCCATAAGAACAGGACCACAGTATCAGAATCGGAGGAAGGCTTATTAACAACCTTCAATATTCAGACGAAACAACCTTGCTCGCTGAAAGCTAGGAGGACTTGAAGCCGTTGCTGGTGAAGCTCAGGGACTGCAGCCTGCGGCATGGATTATGACTCAGCGTAAAGAAGACCCGAATCCTCACAGTCCGGCCGTAGGCAGCATCATGATCAACAGAGAAAAGATGGACGCTGTCAGGGATTTAATTTTACTAGGATTCACGAGCAACGCTGATGGAAGCCACAGTCAAGAATTCAAATGACACATTGCACTCTGCTGCTGAAAACCCCTATAAAGTGTTGAGGATTGAGGAGGTCCCTCTGAGGCCTAGGGTGTGCCGGAACCAGACCATCGTATTTCCCATTGTGTTATATGCATGTGAAAGTTGGACCGTGGTGAAGGAAGACTAAAGAATGGGCGTATTTGAATTATGGGAAGGATATTGAAGGTCCACGGACCGCCAGAAGAGCAAAGAGATCTGTCTTGGGAGAGGCACAGCCAGAGTGCACCTTAGAGTCGAGGACGGCAAGACTTGGTCTCATGTACTTTGGCCATGTTATCAGGAGAGACCAGTCCCTGGAGAAGAGCATCATGCTCAGGACAGGAAGCGAGGCAGACCCTGAATGAGATGGATCGACGCAGTGACTGTAACAACGGGCGCAAGCATAATCATTGTGAGACTGGAGAACAGCTGGGCAGTGTTTTGTTCTGTGGTGCAGGGGGTCGAGATGAGTCCTTCTCCATGGCACTTAACAACAACGACAGGGGTTGATGTCCTTTAAACTGTGAAATCTGCCCTCATTGCAGGTGGCTGGGGTCAGAGAGAGAGAGTAGCACATGGGTAACTTGTGTCAGAGAGGGTTGAGAAGTGGAAGGTGGGGACTGGGCCAGTCACCAGTTTGGGTCTTGGAGTCTTGCTGATTCTCATTCACAAATTGATTTTTTTTCCTTTAAAAAAATCATTTTATTGGGGCCCCGTACAACTCTTATCACAATCCATCCATCCATCCATTGATTCACACATTAACTTACAAAGCTTCCAAATAATTATTTTATTGTTCCCCCATGTCCCCGTTGCATTACCCCTTGGCCTTGCCCCATCCCCTTTCAGCTGGGTTACTGCAGTAATCTCCTGACTGATCTAGCTCCCTCAGTGACCCCTTACGCCCTTTCAGTCCATTCTCTACAGAGCAAACAGTGGGGCTTAAAAACACAAATCTGATCATGCTGATCCCCAGTTTAAACCCTTTAAAGACTTCCCTGGCATTTAGAGGGCTGTCAGAAATCCTCACCCTGGTCTCCAGGTCCAGTCTATGCCTCTGACTGTGTCCTCCCCAACCTCCTACTGGCTCACCAGCCACTGAGCGCACTGACCTTCCTGTCATAGAGCCAGGAGGAGGGTCGGGGAGAGCTAGTCAAAGATTACTTGGTTCTCTATCATCCAGTGGATCCCTTTGACTTGATGTCGAGGAAGCACTGTGGCATTGTGGTTGAAACCAGGCTCTCGAAGCAGACTGGCTGGGTGTTGAATCCCAGCCTGGCGACTCGCCAGCCACGTAGACCTTATTCATTTGACTTCGTCCTTTTGCCCTCCCTTTGACTCATCTGTAAAATGGGTATGCTCATAGTAAACAGAACCTCAGAGACACTGACTTGACACTTGTACCTTCCTAGGGAAGCCATTCAGTCCCTTAAGTAGCTGCCTTCACCTTCCTTCAGTACTTTGTTCCTGCTACACTCAGCAATCTCATTTCACAAATGTAGCAGCCGAGGCTGGGAGAGGGCAGGCAGTTACTCAGGCCACACAGTGAATTAGACCCCAAACTTTTAGCTTCTAGGACAAGGCTCCTTTAAGCCCTCATTGATATAAAAGCTTTTAATATGGGAATGGAGAGAAAGAGGAGCTGAGAGAGGAGGAGAGGCAAGAAAGGGGAAGCTAAGGACCTGTAAAATTGGGTGCCTGTTGGTAGACAGGTGCTGACAGGTGTGTGGGCCACCCAGAGACCGGAGAGGGTGGAGGTGGGCAGAGGAGTCTGCTGGGGAGTGGGGAAATGAAGGCTGAGACCCAGCTGGGTTATTTTCAGAACTGCTATCTTTGTCTGCATCTGCTAAATTATTAAACTGAGATCACATCCTCCAGGGTGCCAGGCCAGGTTGCCAGGAAGAGAGCGAACGGGAGGGGCCTGGCTCTCTTAGCAGAGGCCTCGAAGCTTCCAGGCTGGGACGGAAAGGCCCTCCTCAGGTTTTGCACTCCTTTGTTTGCACTCCTCTGGCTTGGAGTCAGGCAGAGGTGGCTCAACCCTGTGTGCAGCCGGTGGAAGCTTGGCAAGACCCTGAGCACGCATGTCCTTGTCTGTGCCATGGGTACCAGCAGTTTGCATTCTCAGATGAGGACCCTGGCGTTCAAAGAGAAACTCTTCCAGGGGTGGGAGAATGAAATTCTGTCATAGGGCTCCTCTGTTCATGCTACTGCAACGCCCACCAAAGGGTAGGGTGGGACCGTGCAAATCGGCTGTGTGCGGCACAGGAAGAGATTGTCAACAATGGCTGTACAACATGAAGCGTCTAACCAACGGCACTCGATCATGCATGTAGAAGTTGTTGAATTGGAGAATGTTTTGTTGTGTATATTTCTGGCACAATGAAACAACAAGGATTGCATGAATAACAATGAGAACAAGAAGAAAGTGTTCTGGAATTGATTGTGGTGAGGATTGTACAGCTCTTCTGGACATGATCGAGTTATCGAATTGTATGACATGTGGATGAAGTGCCAAGAGAACTGTTAACAAACAAACAAACAAACACCGCTACTAGAGGGGATTGGTCAGTTTTCGTTGTATTCTCCTGTCTCAAAGAACGAGCTATCTCCGAAGCAGAAACAGAGAAACCCCGGCCCATCAAGGAAGAAGAGGCACCAGCGGAGCGCGTTGGAGATCTCTGTCTGAAGGAGCAGAGGCTGTGGCGCGGAGACCATGGGACTGTACGGACGAGTCAGTCACACCAAGACTAGGAGACGCGAAGGCAGAGCAGGGGGCTTCCGGGCCACAGCGGCAAAGGCCAAGGGGCTATGTGGCTGAGAGGCTGAGGTCTGGACAGCGACTTGACGATTGGCTGAGAAGTGTTGCTGGGACCATTGACTGCATCCTGGCTGCGGACTCGTCCCGGCTTGTGGGAAATGTGGACTTCTCTAGTGAACCCCCCTACTTGTGACTGTTGTCTGTGAAGTCTATGTGGCCGGGCAGCCATCGCAACAGATTATCGAACCTGACAGCGAAGCAGAGTGCTCTGGGACGAACGGTTGGTCTCAGAAGAGGATAAAAGGAGAGCAGAGGGAGGAGGTAGAGCTGAACTCTGCTTTGTGGCAATAGGCCTTGAGCTGATGTGGAGCTGGATTCTCCTCTCCTGTGTCCTCAGAGGAGGCCCCACCCCTCACCGTGCATACCCAGCGGGCGCATTGCCCAGGTAAAGGAGGGACTAGTGTCTCTGATTCCACACCTGCTCCTTCTCTCTACTCTAGTCTTCTTCCTCTTTTAATTTTAGTATGTCCTTTATTTCCCAGCTCTTCTACAAAGGGAATGCATGCCTTTTATAAGAATCAGAGAGAACAGAGCAGTCCCTATAGACTGTGTTTGCCCGGCTGGCTGGCACTAGGTGGCTGGCGGTGGCCTGTGACCACTCTGGGGAGTGTGGAGTTCAAGCCCATTAAGGAAACTGGGTCCTTTGCACATGCAGATCCTTTCCTAAGACCGCCCTCCCAGCGCCCACCATCGCTGCATCACTCATTTTTGATTCCTTGTTTAGGTTGCAGTTTTCCTCCAAGGTACCCACCCTCCTTGGTCCCTTCTCTCTCCCCTGGGCTCAGCATCTGTTCTGTGTTCCCACAGCGCCAGTGATTTCCCATCGTATAAAGGATCTCTCTGCACTGCCATATCAATGCGAGACTGGGTGCTCCCCAAGGACAGGTCCCCATCTGGTCATTGTGGTACCTCAGCCAGCCCAGCAGAAGATGGAATGGTCAAATTTGCTGAATGAATGAGAGGAAGAAAAGAGGAAGGAATGAATAACTGAATGGCGAGGGGCCACCTCCATCCTTACTGAGCTCTCCCCTCGTGCTAGTCTCCGCTCCCAACAGGCCTTTATTGGTGCCTCTGCGCGTGAGCACTTTGCTGAACTCCAGGGACTTCTAATGGTCAGCAAAACCCGTCTAAAGACCAACCCAAATGCCCACTGTCCTCAAGTCAATTCTGACTCCGAGTGCCCTTCTAGGATGGAGTAGCACTGCCCCATAGGATTCTCATGGATGTAACTGTGCCGAAGCAAACTGCTATCATGTCTTTCACCTCCCAAGTGATAGGTGGTTTAGAACCAACCTTTTGGTTAGCAGCCCTGTGATTTAACCACTGTGCCACCAAACACATAATATGCAACTTGTAGGAAATGTCATGGATGATAGGAACAGGGATGTTAGTAGAGAATAACGGGACACCAGTGCTGACTTTGAGGAGGATCCGACTTATGGGTAAATCCTTGGCCATTTACTTGCTGTCTGAACATTCGTGTTCAACAATCCTGCCCAGTATCTCATACCGTGCTGAGAAATGACTGCCCCCCCTCCAATCATCCAAATGGGCAGTGGGGTGGGGGTTTGAATCCAAACCTGGATGGCACTCCAGACCTGGCGATCTAAGTGTGTGTGTGAGGGAGGAGGTAAAGCCTGATCTTGTTCTTGGGAGCAGGGATCTGCTTGCTGCTCCTGCTCCTTGTCAGTTTCCTATGTGATGGGGAGGGTGGGGGCGGCTTCTGCACTGAGAAAGACATGAAGTTGATGACTCAGACCATCACATTGAGAGCCAACTCTGACTCAATGCGGCCCTATAGGACAGAGTGGAAATGCCTCATAGGGTTCTCAAAGGTGAAGTCTTTTTTAAAACAGTTTTATTAGTCCTGCACCCACATGTCATACAATGCAGTAATTCAATCATATCAAGAATTGTACAATGACCACCACACTCAGTTATAGAATATTTTCTTCTTCCTTGCACTCACTGTTACGCATGTTTTGCTTTGTTCTTCCTCGTTGTGAAAGATGACATCCTACGGAAACCGACAGGCACATCTTTTTCCTGGGGAGCAACTGGTGGTTCAAACCCCTGACCTTTGGGTTAGCTGCGGAGTGCTTCACCATTGTGCCCAAAAGGAGGCCTCCATGTAGCTGAGCCTCCCTCATCCATAGGGAACCTGACTCCCCCAGTAACCCTCCCCCTCAGAGATCACTCTTCTCCCTGGCTGGGCCTCCTTCCACACCTTTGCGCCCATAGCCCTTCCCCCTCCCCCTCAGGGAGTCCCCTCTCCCTCAGTGAGGTCCTTTCCCTCTGCGAATCCCGCCAAGCCCCCTGCGCACCCCTACTTCCTGAAATACTGCACTCTCCTCTCTCAGGCTCCCTCCGTCCCTTTAACGAAGTCCCGCTCTCCAGCGCTTCCCGGGTCCCTGGCTCCTCCGCCTGGCACCCACTCTGCCTGGCACCTACTCCGCAGCCCCTCTGAGCTGCCTCTCAGGAGCAGAGCCGCCTCACCGACGCCCACGTGTGCACGCAGTCTAAAACACCTGAACACAATTAGAGACCGTGTGTGTGTGTGTGTGTGTGTGTGTGTGTGCGCGCGCGCGCGCGCGCGCGCACTGTGGTCTCACCTCCCCGGCTGCAGAGCGGTTCGGCTCCCCATCGGCCTCATCTGCAGGCTGAGACCAGGCCGAGCGGCCACGTGCTCGGCAGTTCTAAGCCCGCGGGGGGCTGCACACCTCCCCAGTCATTTCAAAGCTGCTTTCCCTGCTCCCATCCGCCACGAAGACCCCTCCACCCCCACCTCCGTTCTGAGGGCACCTGTGAGCAACAAACGAAACTGAGGCAGGGCGATGTTGTCTGGACTGGTGTCGGGAGGGCATGTGGCAGGGGCACTTCTACTGCAGGCAAGCATTTTGCTGGGGACCTGAAGTTCAGGGGGCACCAGCTGACGGGGCGGGGCGGGCCCAGGGGGTGCCGTCTCTGATTGGCTGCGCTGTCCATCGCTCAACCCCTCGCTCTATAAGATGCACCAGCGGCTGGCACTGCGGGGCGCTGGCCTGGGAGCTGGGAGCTGCGGCTGCCTCTCGCTCGGCCTCCACTCCGCGTCCTTCGTCCCCCGCGCGGGGGCTGCCGGCCAGACCCGCGGACCTACAGCCGCACACCGCCGGGGGGCGGGGGATGCCGGGCTGCCGCATCAGCGCCTGCGGCCCGGGGGCCCAGGAAGGGACAGCCGAGCCGGGGTCCCCGCCGCCGCCCCGGGACTCCCTGCCGTCCCCGCAGCCCCCGCCCCCAACTCCGACCTTGACCCCGGCCCCGGCCCCACCGGAAGCCGTGGCGGAGCCCGCAGGCGCCGCGGAGGGGCAGGAACTGCAGCGCTGGCGCCAGGGCACTAGCAAGGGTGCCGGGAGTGCCGGGCCGGGCGCAGGCGGCGGCGCGGCGGGGACGGGGGGCCGCGCGCTGGAGCTGGCCGAAGCGCGGCGGCGGCTGCTGGAGGTGGAGGGCCACCGGCGCCTGGTGTCGGAGCTGGAGAGCCGCGTGCTGCAGCTGCACCGCGTCTTCCTGGCGGCCGAGCTGCGCCTGGCGCACCGTGCCGAGAGCCTGGGTCGCCTGGGCGGCGGCGTGGCGCAAGCCGAGCTCTACCTGGCGGCGCACGGGCCGCGCCTCAAGAAGGGCCCGCGCCGGGGCCGCCGCGCCCGCCCGCCCGCGCTGCTGGCCTCGGCGCTCGGCCTGGGCGGCTGCGTGCCCTGGGGCGCCGGGCGCCTGCGGCGCGGCCACGGCCACGGCCCTGAGCCCGACACACCCTTCCGCCGCAGCCCGCCCCGCGGCCCCGCCTCCCCCCAGCGCTGACTCTGCACCCGGACCCCCCTGGCCGTCGCCCGGATACCGACCCGGCCACTGTGGACTGCTTAGTGGATGGATGGCGTCACCGACGCGGATGGACAGACAGACTACCGGAGGAGGCAGTCGGGGGGCCGGGGACCCAGTAATGGAGGCCGAGGTGTGGTATCAGCGGCTGGTGCATCCAAGGGCCGGGGTGGGTGGTTCAGGGTCCCCAACTCCCTTCCCTACAATTTACGGAGTTTCCTGAAGCCCCGAATAAAGCCGTCCACTTCCTGTTGCCCCCTGGGGGAGATGGAGGGCAGCACTAAGTCCTCACTGCGGAGACAAATGGAGCGGGCTCAGATCTCAGGAGTGGGCTGGCAGCGAACTTCTACCAGTGTGAGTGGGCTGTGCCTCGCCTTTCTAAGGCCCCTCGGCTGTAACGAGAGACATGCCCTTGAGGTTGCTGCTTTCTGACAGGACCCGACTCCAGATAGATCCTCCTCGGGAGGCAGGTAGTGAGGTCCTGGGGTGGGTAGGGTAGGGGCTGGCACAGGGATGTAGGACCGAGTGTCTCTTCTCTAAGCCGTTTCCCATCGGGGAACTGGAACCCCAGGACTGGGGGACTTGTTCCCATCCCGTCCTCCTGTAGGAGACGACTCCCTTCTGCCGCCAGAGAAGGACTGCAGAGCCCAGGGTTTGGTAACCTCCTCAACCTTCCTAGGGTCCTCATATGACAGGCCCGTCTCCAATCTAGTCCCTAAGATGCCTCTGCCCAGCATAGAGCCAGGTGTGATCGTCTTTAACAGGGTCCAGGGGGCAGGTGTGGCATCAGCATCAGGCAAGGAGCCCTTTAAGGGACCAGACCTGACATGACATCTGCTTCTCTTCCTGTCCAAGTGCCCCTGTCCCCACTCAGCTGTGAATGTCTGGCTGACCGCAGCCTCACTCCTCAGGGTGGGAAGCTGGTGTCACCGGCTCCTGCAAACTTGGTGAGCTGACTGGAGGGCCGAGGATGCTCTTCTCCCCCAAAAGTCATGCAAGGACATCTCATTCTTTTAGGGATCATAGTTAGCCCTGGAGATAGGCGTGGCTTTTGGCGATGAAGGCAGGAGCGTATTCTAAGGCTTATTTTCACTGAGAGGAGAACGGGTGAGTCTCAAGGTCACAGACCAAGGAGGGACAGACCCAGCTTCAGGTCTGTGTGTGTCTTCCCTGTCCAGGACCAGGGCTGGGGCTGGCAGGACCCGACTGCTGTCTGGCGAAGGACAACAAAGCTGCCCGCCTGCTCCCACCCCCCACTTCAGGGTTTGGGGATGAGGAGGGAGAGGATGATAAGGCCAGATTGGGGGTAATCTGTTGGGATCCTGCTCCAGTCAGGTGCATTCCCCTGGTGCTGAGCCCCAAGGACTATCACCTGATGCCCTCCACCCCATCAGCTCTGTTACTTCCTGGTTACCAAATTTGGGCTTGTTTCTTGGCTAGCAGCCAAGCCTTCAGGACCCCATCCTTAACTGGGGGAGAGAGTGCCAGGGACAGAGCTTGGGGACCAGAACAGTGAGGGCACTGGCTCTCTCTGGCCTCCTCAGAGAGGGAGAACCTTCCAAAGCCACTTGGGTCATTTGGGGTCTAGAGGCCCAGTGAGGACAGGAACTTGCTGGAGGTGACAAAGTGATGGTTCTCTGGCCGCAGTGCTGGGTGGCAGCCAGACTGGGTTTGAGTGGGGGGAGTGGATCAGTGGGGAAGCACTTGACCAGAGAAGCTTTTAGCTAATGGTGTAAAGTGCTCTTGGCCACCACAATTTGCCTTTTTCTGGGATTTACTGATAATCAGCTTTGGCCCAATTTGAAGGGGCAGACGATAGGAAATTAGAGATGGTTCTTGCTGAAGAAAATGGTGTATGTGGGTGGTGGGGGTCTTGGAGATTGATCCTGGTGTCTTCTGTCCCCTCCCCATTTCCAGCGGCCCCACTGTCCTTCATCGGGGCCTTGGCTAGATCATACAACTCTGGCTCCTGGTCCGAGTGGTCACTCCCCTTACCCAGGTAATAAAAGTCACTTTCCCCATATCTGCCTGGGCCACCTAAGCTCCCTTTTAGGAGCTCTGCAGCCTGGCTTCAGTTTTTTATTTAATCAACAGACATTGATGGAAATCTGCTCAGTGCCAGGAGTCCCAGGAAGCAGAACTGGCTCTGGGGGACTCTGCTTTTAAAAGATGGTATCACCCAGCCCTCCTTCAGGGGACCCCATGCAAGGGACCTCCTGAGGGCTAGACAGCTCCTGTTGTTGGAGCCCCTTATGCGTCTTCTGAACACTCTTGAGAGCGGCAGTCTTTGGAGGAACTGTGCAGAGAGGGCAGTAGTGGCCACCAGTGAATGTGGGCCTCAGGAAAGGGAAGTGAGGGGAGGCGGAGTCTCTCTTCAGGCGGGTGCTCCGTTCAGGGTCCTCTCTCCTCACCTGAGTAAGACCCACCATCTTTGCGCATCTTTGTGCTGGGGCTTGTCTTGTCTAGTCCAGGTGGGGGTGCTGTTAGGGTGTCTCCAGGAAAGGCCACCAGAGGGCAGTGTGGGTCTGCTTGCCAAGGTGTGGGGAGCTGCTTGGAGCAGACAGGGTTTTCAGTGGCTCTGCCTCTAGCCAGCCCTCTGCTGAGTGGTAAGGGGGCTTCCAAGCCCTAGTGTCTTGGTTTTAAGGGTGTAGAGAGCCACTAGTGGTGTTCCTGTGAGGACTTCCTAGTCGGGGCTCCCCCCATCACCCAGCTGTCTGGGGGCAAAGAGCTGGCTGGGAGGAGGGGTCCTCAAGGAGAGGGTGCATCCTGTAAAGCTTCCCCGCATGGGAGGTTGTCCCTGGTTGGAGTTACTGGCTGAGTAAAAGCCGGGAGACATTTCACTCCACAGATTAGTCTAACTAACCAGTGGCTCTCAACCTTCCCAATGCCGTGACCCTTTACTACAGTTCCTCATGTTGTGGTGACCTCATATGTGGGCATATCTGCCTGTGGGCGGACCCACCTGGAGACAGAGGAGCGGTGTCTTAGTTTCTAAGACCATCGGAAATATGGTCTTAGGTGACCCCTGTGAAAGGGTCGTTCGACTCCCTCCCCCCCCAAAGAGGTTGCGACCCACAGTCTGCTAGACTGCTAATTGATCAGAACACCCTGCCCCATGGCCCCCTGCGGTCCCCTCCCAGAGATTAGGGTGAAGTGACAGAGCAGATGGGCCCAGGACGCTCCAAGCTTTCAGTGGCCTGGCCCCGTGCAAGGGTAGGCAGTGGGTTCAAGTGTGTTTGGAAAAGCCGGGGAGACACCTGCTTCTTGTGTTAGTCCTTGGCCACGCCTCAGAAGGGAACTCTTGCGTCTGTAATAATCTGTTAACCACTTCCTCTCCGCTGGGCTCCGTGCTCAGCACCCTACCCCTGTTATCTGTTTCAATCCTGGTAACCACTCTGCAAAGCAGGGCTTAGGACCCTCTTCCCACGGTGAGGACACAGGGCCAGGGAGACTTGTCCAAGGACACGCATCCCTTCAACATTAGTCGATGTGACTTTACAGTCAGTAGGCAGCTTGGGGCTCTGTTTGCAGGGGAGGGCTACTGGGCTCTCCCCTTTAAGGCTAGGTATTCTGAACCCTGCTCCTTGGTTCTGGGGAGGGTCATGAAAAGATGCTGGATGGGGCTGCAGAAGGCCCTGGCTGAGTCCACACACGTGCCTTATGAGGGCGGGCCCACCATGAGCAGGGCTAGAGGCGGGGCCTGGGTTTACCTTGTAGGGCTGCCTCCTCTCTTCAGACCATGGCTGGAACGTTTGGTGCTGAGGACAGTAAGCAGTCTGGCCCTGGCTGACACTGGATGGCAGGGTAGGAGGGTGCAGCAGAAAGGGCCCCGGTTTGGAACAGGGCAGACCTGGGATTCAGCCCTGGCCGGCCTGGAACTTCTCAGCTAGGCTACTTGGGGCAGCTAGCTCACTTCGGTTCCAAGTCCTCCTGCCTCCTTCTCTTTGTTTTCTTGGGGGTGCAGGAGTTGGGGAGATCGCTTCAGAATGCTAAGTGAGAAGTCACAGTAAGTGCCTCGCACATAGTAGGAGTCGGGAAGTGTCAAAAGGAACAGTGTTGCCTAGTTGAGAGTGGTGGCCGGGGCAGCGCCCCCCAGCCTGGAAAGCCTTGCTTCTCCACAGCATCACCATATCAGGAATCCCTGAGCTGTTCTTCCAGCTCCGCCTCCACCCTCACCCGCCCTGCCCCCGCCTGGCTGGGGAGCTCCCTAAGGGGAGAGGTGGGGGAGGGGCAGGCCTTCCACCCTAGGAACATTCCATTCCATTCCAGCTGCTCAGACCACTGGGGATGCCAGCCAAGGACAAAGGCCTGAGGGAAGCTCTACTGCCCCGGAACCCACCCCTTCCAGCGTTGTACACTGGCCCCTGCCCCGTCTCTCCACAAAGGCCCCTCTTATGGAGGGGCTGGGGCAGGCCTTGGGAGGAGGGGCAGGTGGCTATGGGAAAGAGGTCATTAAAGCTCTTAAAATTATTCTTTCCAGCTCCTCTGAGCCTCTCTGCTATGGACCTGGACGCCTGGATTCTGCTCTCTCCCGGGACACCTCGTTCAGGAAGATGCTAGGTTTGGCCCTACACCACCTCAGCACCCTGCCCACTTCCCTGGAGCCCACCCCACCCCCACCCCATTTGCAGAGGCTAGGGCCTCACGTCTGTGCTAAGGAATCTCCTCATGTGCCACGTCTGAGTTTGGTGTACGCTGTCCTTTTGGAGATGTCCCAGCACATCCCTGAAACGTGCTCAGATTAAGAGGGCAGCAGACAGTGTCTACGCGAAGAGGAAACGGTTTCTTTGGAAAAGTCGTCGTCCTTAAACAAGGCTCAGTGCGGCTGGGGGTCCAGCCGGTAGACACCAGTGCCTCTCCGTCTAGCCGCTCTGGGAGGCCTTTTTGA